>NW_003852504.1:6579356-6619532 GCF_000181295.1 Otolemur garnettii | reverse complement strand
GCGAGAGATAAATAAAATAAAAATAAATGAATAAATAAATAAATAAAATTAAAAAATAGAAAATTTGCCAGGCACCTGTAGTCCCAGCTACTTAGGAGGCAGGAGGATTGCTGGAGCCCAGGAGCTCAAGTCTGCAGTGAGCTATGACTATGCCACTGCACTTCAGTCTGCACAGTAAAGCGAGATCCTGCCTCAATTAAAAAAAAAAAAAAGGGATCAGTTCATGGTCCATCTTTTTTTTTTTTTTTGAGATGGAGTCTCACTATGTCACTCTCAGAGTCCTATGGTGTCACAACTCACAGCAACCTCAAACTCTTGGGCTTAAGTGACTCTCTTGTCTCAGCCTCCCAAGTAGCTGGGACTACAGGCACCCACCACAATGCCCAGCTATTTTTAGAGAAGGGGGGTCTCACTCGGGCTCAGGCTGGTCTCAAACCTGTGAGCTCAGGCAATCCAAACCTGTGCCTCAGCCTCCCAAGTGCTGAGATTACCAGTATGAGCCACTGTGCCCGGCCTAGGGGTATGCACATTTTTGTTACAAAGTTTGCATCTGTACATGTTAAAATCAATGTTATAAGCATTTCCTTCACCCAGAGTATGTGCATTGCATCCATTAGGTGTGAGTGTAGCCCACCTTCCTCCCCCTACTAGATTTCCGTTAAGTTTTACTTCCATATGCACACATAAGTGTTAGTGGATCAGTTTCAATTTAGTATTGAGTACATGTGGTGTTTGTTTTTCCATTCTCATGATACCTCACTTAGAAGAATGGTCTCCAGTTCCATCCAAGTTGTTACAAAAAATACTAGATATCCATTGTTTTTGGATATCCAACCAGGTCTGTTGTGGTCACAGAGCATACTTTCTACGATCTGATTACTTTAAATTTATTGAGACTTGTTTTATGATCCAAAATACGGTCTGGGTAAATGTTCTTTGAGCACTTTCGAAGAGTTTTCTGGTGGTGACAGTTGGAGTATTCTATAAATGAAAATTAGGTCAGTTTGGCCGAAAATGTTGTTCAAGTCATATATCCTTACCAAATTTCTGTTACTTCTACTATCCAGTTATTCAGAGAGGGATATTGAAATCTTCAACTACAATTGTTGAGTTGTCTACTTTTTCTTCCAGTTCTTACATTTATGCTTTGGGTATCTTGATACTCTGTTAAGTACAATAAAGGCTTAGGATTATTATGTCTTCATGATGAGTTGACCTTTCTATCAGTGTAAAAAGATCTTTTCCTCCTAGCAGCAGTCATTGCTCTGAAATTTACATAGTTTATTAACAATGTCATTCCAGTTTTCTTTTGATTACTATTAGCATATATCTATCATTTTACAATTTTAATCCTTTTTAACTAAAAAATAGGAAGGAACAGAGCAGTTGCACAGTGTGCTATTGTTTGCATTTAAAAGGCAGAAACATGTATGTATGTATTTGCTTGTATATAAATAAAGTGGCTATGGGAGTGAGAAAAACTAAGTGTATTTGTTGACTGTTGAGAAGTGCACTAGTTAAATGGAGAAAAGGGGTGGGAAGGAAACTTCACTGTATGTCTTTTTGTACTTTAAAAATTTTGAATTATACGGCAGGTGTGGTGACTCACACCTGTAATCCTAGCACTCTGGGAGGCCAAGGTGAGTGGATTGCTTGAACTCACAAGTCCGAGACCAGCCTGAACCACAGTGAGACCTTGTCTCTAAAACTTGCCGGGCGTTGTGGCAGGTACCTGTAGTCCCAGTTACTTGGGAGGCTGAGGCAAGAGGATCAGTTGAGCCCAGGAATTTGATGTTGCTGTGAGCTATGATGCCACAGCACACTACCAAGGTGTGACAAAGTAAGGGTGAAAAAGTAAGACTCTGTCTCAAAAAAATTTTTTTTTAATTAGGCTAAAACATTACCCATTCAAAAATTAAATTGAAAAATAAACAAATAGGCTCGGCGCCTGTAGCTCAAGCGGCTAAGGCGCCAGCCACAAACACCAGAGCTGGTGGGTTCAAATCCAGCCCAGGCCTGCCAAACAACAATGACAACTACAACCAAAAAATAGTCGGGTGTTGTGACAGGGGCCTGCAGTCCCAGCTACTTGGGAGGCTGAGGCAAGAGAATTGCTTAAGCCCAGTAGTTAGTTGGAGGTTGCTGTGAGCTGTGATGCTATGGCACTCTACCTAGGGTGACAGCTTGAGGCTCTGTCTCAAAAATAATAATAATAAACATATTAAAACAGAGTTCTCTCATAAAAAGTATTATATCAGAAAAGAGAAAAAATTCAAATAAATAACAGATAAAAAAGCCACACTTCATTCAGTTGAGTGTCTTAGTTGCTAGGGCTGCCATAGCAAGTACCCACAGACTGGGTACTGGTGTAAACATGAGACATTTATTTTCTCACAGTTCGGGAGAATAGAATAGAAGCAGGCTTAGTTTCGTCCAAAATCTCTCTTCTAGGCTTGTCGAAGACTGGGTGTCTTCTCCCTCTGTCTTCACAAGGTCTTCCTTCTGTGTGTGTCTGTTTCTTAATTTCCTCTTTGTATAAGGACTCCAGTCAGCTTGGATTAGGCTCTCCCTCAATGACCTCATTAATTAAATGACTTCATTAATTAATGCTCTTGTTAATTAAGTTATAATTACTTCTTTAAAGACCCTATCTTTAAATACAGTCACTTTCTGAGATACTGTGGGTTAGGACTTCAATATATGAGTGGGAGGGGGGGTCATAATTCATCCCCTAACAGTGAATCACCAGAAAGATTTACACAACTCAATAGCAGGTTATACTAATAGCTAAGATTTATCAGAGCAAAGGATACAGAGTAAAAAGCAGCGGGGAAAAAGACACATGAGAGGAGGCCAAAGAATCCCAGCGCAGGTTTCCAGTGTCCTTCATCTGAGGGAAAGCCACATGGGATGTGCTCTCTTCCTCTGTCCAGCTCACATGGGGGCTGGACACATATGTGCATCCTGCTAGCACCTGGCCATGGCAACTGAAACTCAAGACACCAACAATGAAACCAGGTTCGCATACATCATCTATCTTTTTTCTTTTCCTTTTTTTTTTTTTTTTTGAAACAAAGTCTCCCTCTGTCACCCCAAAGAGAGTGCTGTGGCATCATAGCTCACAGCAACCTCAGTCTCTTGGGCTCAAGTGATCCTCCTGCCTCAGCCTCCCAAGTAGCTGGGACTACAGGTGCCCACCACAATGCCTGGCTAGTTTTTCTATCTTTAGGAGAGACAGGGTCTTGGTCTTGCTCAGGCTGATCTCAAACTGCAGTTCTCAAGCAATCCTCCTGCTTCAGTCTCCCCGAGTGGTAGGATTATAGGCCTGAGTGAGCCACCATGCTCAGCCCTACATCATCAATCTTAACTTTGTGCAAAGCACCCCTGACAAGCTGTATGGTATGGTTTCTTGCTCCAGGTGAACATAACAAAATCACTCGTGACAAAATGAACCCTCTGAGGGCCACATTCTGAGTGGATAGCTAAGGGTTAATCATGGTCCCTTGGAGACATTCAAGAAATATGGCAGCATGGAGCTGGAACATATTCTTCTTAGCAAAGTATCTCAAGAATGGAAGAAAAAGTATCCAGTGTACTCAGCCCTACTATGAAACTAATTTATAGCTTTCAAATGAAAGCTATAACCCAATTATAGCCCAAGAAAATGAGGAAAGGGGATTGGGAGGGAAGGGAAGGGGGCGGGATGGGTGGAGGGAGGGTGATTGGTGGGACCACACCTACAGTGCATCTTACAAGGGTACATGTGAAACTTACTAAATGTAGAATATAAATGTCTTAACACAATAACTAAGAAAATGCCATCAAGGCTATGTTAACCAGTTGGATGAAAATATTTCAAATTGTATATAAAACCAGCACATTGTACCCCATGACTGCATTAATGTACACAGCGATGATTTAATAAGAAAAAAGAAAGAAAGAAATATGGCAGCAGACCTGCTACATTGACTCTTTTCTCACAACACCCAAACATAAGATTTCTCTATTTCACCACTTGCGAATTGGAGCTGAGGTACAGGATTTAGGGATAGGGAGGTGAAGAAGGGGAAGAGCTAGGGATTGAGCACCATTTAGCCTATAGATTATATATACCCAGGAATCATTTGCTTTAATGGAAATGATTACTTTTTCCACTAAAAAAATGTGAAGAATGGATGCGTCTGCTTTTGCAGGCTTTCTTCCTACTTATGTCAGCCTTTCCAGTGCACTCTGGGAGGCTGAGGCAGGTGGATTACTTGAAGTCAGGAGTTTGAGAGCAGCCTGAGAAGAGCAAGACCTTGTCTCTACTAAAAGTAGAAAAACTAGCTGGGCTGGTGGTGGGCACCTGTAGTCCCAGCTATTTGGGAGAATGAGACAAGATGATTTCTTGAGCCCAAGAGTTTGAGATGCGATGATGCCATCACAGCACTCTACCCAGGGTGACAGTGTGAGATTCTGTCTCAAAAAAAAAAAAAAATTTTATATATATATATATATATATAATAAAGAATAGGATCCAAAGTCCTTTGCATGACACACTGAGAAGGCCTATGTGACCTCCCCACCCCCGTTATCTCTCCAACCTCATCTCCCACTGCTCTGCCTCTTTATCCCCATCCTCCCGCTGTGCTGGTGACCTTGAGGTTCCTCACACAGGCCAGGTCCCCTTCTGCTTCCTGGCCTTTGCCCTGGCTGCTGTCTTTGTCCAGAGTGTTCTCCTAAGTCCTCAGCACTCAGCCTCTTACCTCCTGCAGGCCTGTCCTCAAAGATCACCTCATGGGAGGCTCCCTGGGCACTGTAACTTGCCAATTTCCACGACCTTTCTTGGCCTCGGCTGTCCTTACACCTGCGAATATGTCCTTAACATGGATATTTACTTCTTTTTCACCTGCTCCTCCCCCAGCCCCCAAGGTTTGGAGGCTGGAATGCAGTGATGTAATCATAAATCGTCCTGGGCGCAAAGGATCCTCCAGCCTCAGCCTCTAGAGTGGCTGGGATTAGCTGTGTTCCACAGCAAGCTAATTTTTGATTTTTTTGTAGAGATAAGGTCTCACTCTGTTGCCCATGTTGGTGTCAAACTCCTGGCCCCAAGTGATCCTCCTTCCTCAGCCTCCCAAGGTGCTGGGATTACAAGTTTGAGTCAGTACACCAGGTCTGTATGTTGAATTCTATCAATCCTTTGCCTTTATTGTCTCTGCCTTTAATGACATGGCTAGAAAGGTCTTCTCCACCCCAGGATTATAAAAGTGTTCACCTGCATTTTCTTCTCATACTGTCATGGTTTGGTTTTATTTTTCATTTAAATTTTCAAGGCACCTGGGATTTATTTGGTGATAATAGATTTATTGAGTGCTTACGATGGGCCAGGCTCTGTCCTGAGCACCTTAGATTGATCATCTCATTTGAAAGCTCAGTAACTCCAGAGGTAGGTGCCAGTAGAAACCTTGTTTTCACAGGTGAGGAAACTTAGGGACAGGAAGATTGGACACTTATCCAAGACCATACAGCTGGTGACACCTGGTCCATCTAACGCTGAAACCTACACAGGGTTGTCTTAAGGATTAGAGTCGGTGTCAAAATTTCTGGGATATAGTAGGCGGTCAACAGATGACCAGGCTTAGTATTATTGCATCATTGTCATAAACAATTTTATGGCTGCATAACATTGTTAAAAATTATATCTTTTAAGTTAAGCTCTAAACTATTATTCCTTCACAAGTATGGAAAGCCTTCAGAATTCCATAGGAAGAAATGAAACTCTTAGGAAAGAGTTGTCATAACTAATTTTGGAAGAACTTACACCAACTTACACCACCATTTCCATGGGTAATGGAACTCATGTTTTTTGAAAGTTGTCTCTGTATTCCAGTTTTCTAGAAAGATATTTCCATTCTTTCTGAAGAAATCACTATTTTCTGAAGAGTCACAATAACTGCTATACATATATCTCTGTTTTTGACTACAGAGGAGGTCTACAGAAAATAAATAAATATAATTTTAAAAGGCTGTGAATGGAAGGCGATTCATCAGTATCTCAAGGGTCACACACAGTTAGAAATCTTTTTTTTTTTTTTAAGTGACAGAGTCTCACTTTGTTGCTTTGTTGCCCTCGGTAGAGTGCTATGGTGTCACAGCTCACAGCAACCTTCAACTCCCGGGCTTAGGCGATTCTCTTGCCTCAGCCTCCCCAGTAGCTGGGATTACAACGCCTGGCTATTTTTTTGTTGCAGTTTGGCTGAGGCTGGGTTCAAACCCGCCACCCTCGGTATATGGGGCCAGCGCCCTACTCACTAAGCCACAGGCATGGACCAGCTTTCTTTTTTTTTTTTTTTTTTTAACACAGATATCACTCTAACACTGGGGTAGAGTGAAGTGCCATCATCGTAGCTCAATGCAGCCTCAAACTCCCGGGCTCAAGTGATCCTCCTGCCTTGCTGGGACCACAAGCACCTGCCAACATGCCCAGCTAATGTTTTTCTATTTTTGGTAGAGATGGGGTCTTGCTTAGTTCAGGCCTGTCTCAAACTCCTGAGCTTAGGTGATCCACCCGTCTCAGCCTCCCCGAGTGCTAGGATTACAGGCATGAGCCACTGTGCAGCCTGGAAAGCTATTTTGTGTGTGTGACCTAGGAAGAACAGCTGATAGTTAAGACAGGGAGAGGGCGGCTCTCCAAGTGCAGCAAGGAGGTGTAGGGGAGGGGTGAGGTCTACAGGTGGCAGTGGGTTAGATGGGGTTTATGCAGCATTATACAATGATATCAAAGATGAGGCTGGGAGTGGTGGCTCACTGCCCTAATCCCAGCCCACTGGGAAGCCAAAGTGGGAGGATCCCTTAAGGTCAGCAGTTCCAGACCTACCTAAACACAAGTGAGACCCTGTCTCTCTAAAAAAATTAAAATTAGGTAATCAGTGGGACCTCACCTAAGGTGCATATTGCAAGGGTACATGTCAAAACGATCGAGAGTATAAATATCTTAACACAACAATTAAATAAGTGAGGTGAAGTCTATGTTAACTAGTTTGATGTAAGCATTCCAAATTGTATATAAAATCAGCACATTGTACCCCATAAATCCAGTAATGTACACAGTTATGATTTAATACAAAAAGAAAAAAAAACAAAGTTCTAAGTTCCCGCAAAATCCAACCCAGGAGTCTGGCCCGGGCTGGGGCCAAGGCAGAGGATAAAGCTGTCCGCAGGCCCTGGGGGCTGCCAAAGTCTCTAGGCAGCCAAAATAAATACATAAATAAATAAATAAATATTATAAGAATTAACTGGCTTGGCGCCTATGGCTCAAGAGGCTAAGGTGCCAGCCACATACACCTAAGGTGGCAGGTTCGAATCCGGCCCGGCTGCCAAACAACAATGACGGCTGCAACCAAAAAACAGCCGGGTGTTGTGGCGGGCGCCTGTGGTCTCAGCTACTTGGGAGGCTGAGGCAGGAGACTCGCTTAAACCCAGAAGTTGGAGGTTGCTGTGAGCTGTGATGCCACAGCTCTCTACCCAGGGGTACAGCTTGAGGCTTTGTCTCAAAAAAAAAAAAAAAAAGAATTAACTGGGCATGGTGGTGCTTGCCTATGGGGCTACATAGTGAGACCTTGTCTCAAAAAAAAAAGAGAGTGAGAGAGATAACAGAATAAAGATGGAAAGTCTGGAAAGAAAAACTTAAAAATGTTAATTTAGGGCAGTGCCTGTAGCTCAAAGGAGTAGGGAGCCAGCCCTATATGACGGAGGTGGTGGGGTCAAACCCAGCCCCAGTCAAAAACTGTAAAAAAAAAAAAAGAAAAAATGTTAATTTAACCCTGGTATAAGGGTAGTGGGGTAATGGTTGCATCTTATTTTTATTCTTTATTTTTTTTATCTTGTATAAGTTTTTTATTTCCTTTATCTATTCCTTTTCCCTCCATGCAGATCAATAACTTTTAATATCAGGGGAAATGTTATTTATCATGAACTAAAAGTAGATAATCTGTTTCCCAGTGCAGAAGGATCATACATTAGAGGTAGCCAGAGGTGCCAACTCTAGCACAGAAGCCAGCCTGGAAGAGCATGTGACAGGAACATGCATGTCACAACACTTCCTCTCTCCAGCCCTACCATTTTCTGGTGGCCTGTTGCTGCTACCTTCTCCGTCGAACCCTTGATCCATTGCCCTCCTCCCATCCCTGTAGAATTCCCCATTGCCTCTGAGAGGGAGACTTATTCACGTTTTCATATCTCAGACACAGGGATGTCTCTTACCATCAGTGGCATGTTGTAGTGGACAATGTAGCAGCCGAGAATGCTGCCAGCAGACGACCCCCAGGGAGTGGCCAACGCTCTTTGGAACCACCTCTGCTAAAGAAAGCCACCTCAGCTGAAGAGATGCTCATTCCTGAGGTAGCCCACATCCCATGACCAGTCAACATGGCTATCAAGACTCAGTTACTCACACTGTGCCGAAGGGCCACGATAGCTTCTTGAGCACCCTGGGGGTTGGCCAAAGCCTTTGTTGTGACTGCATGGGAGCCCAGCCTCTCCCCGTTCCCTGACACTGCTTCCTTCTCTCTCCCCCAGAAATATTGTTCCAGGGCAGTACCTGTGGCTGAAAGGAGTAGGGCGCCGGCCCCATATACCAGAGGTGGTGGGTTCAAACCCAGCCCCGGTCAAAAACCGCAAAAAAAGAAGAGAAATAATATTGTTCCAAAAGCGCTCTCTGATAAACTTCCACTAGAACCCAGAATGCAACCCAGCCTAGCTGTGTTGGCAACATTTCCCCTTTCTCAGTGGCACCTACAGTAATGGTACATCTTATAATTGATAGCATCTTAGATTCAGTGAAACAGACTTTGGTCCATTAAACCCCCCAAATGTATAAATGCTTCCCATTTTCACCTTAACAAGCATAAAACTCAAGTTTCTTGGCACTTGAGACCACAGAGCTATTGGTGGTTACCTACCCAACACCAATTCCCACTTCTTGACCAGGCAAAGGGCAATCCCACCTCCAACTGCCATGAGTGGTTAAGAAATGGGCACGTGGGCCTATTCTGGCCAGTGAGACTTAAGGAGAGTTTTTTCACTACTTTCCAGAAAGTTGACACATAAAAGCTTTCTCAAAAATTTTGTTCAGATTACTACTTTTGGCAGCCCTCATTCAACCACAAGGACTGGTCTTAGCAGGAAGGTGGCACTATGGACAGCTGAGCAGTGGGGTGGAAATCATGCGACTCCTTGGTATCATAAAGAGGCAGTTGATCAAACCGGTCAGGCTACCTCTGGAATTGTCAGTTACATGGGAGCAGAGAAGCCCCCTTATTATATTGAAGCCAGTTTGAGCAGGGTGATGCTAGAAGTCTAGAAAATCCAAACTGGTACAAAGACCCTTACGATGACCTCACTCTCCGCAGCTGGCTTTCTCTTATCTCTCCCCTCTACATCCTCTCTGCCACAGCAAAGGAGACAACTCAGCATTCCCCACACTGCCCTTTGCCCAGGCAGGCCTTTCCTTCAGCCTTCCTTCCTCTGTATCTACCAGTCGAAATCTTCCTCAGTGTCCGAAGTCTCACATACTTTATTTGTTTGCTTATTGAGACAGAGTCTCAGTCTGTTTCCCAGTCCAGAGTGTTGTGGCCTCAGCCTAGCTCACAGCCTCCCAAGTGGCTGGGACTACAGGCGTGTGCCCCTGCGCCCAGCTACTTTTTTCTATTTTTGTAGAGATGAGGTGCCACGTTTGCTCAGGCTGGTCTCAAACTCTGAAGCTCAAGTGAGCTACCTACCTTGGCCTCCCAGAAAAAATATCATTTAAAATGTTGCTTTTCCCTGAGACTTCTCCTGGAAGGATTAGGTGTGCCCTTCTCTTCCAGTACTGATTTCAGCCTTGCCTTATTTGTCATATGACCTTAAGCTCCTCAAGGGCAGGGTCAGTTAGCATTCACCCAAAACCCCGAGACAACTAGCACAGAGCCTCAGACATAGGAAGGCCCCAGAATTATCTACTGAACATCAACAGCATTGAATGTGGTTGCTCCTTTAACCTGCGTGACCGCAGATGATTATTTCCTATGAAGGCTCAAGAAACAGTTATGCCTCCTGACGTACAAGGGATACCTGTAAACCCATGTTTTGAAAATGGGAGAATCAACCCAAGGTAACCTGTCTCCAAGCTCTAAAGGCCAGGTGGCCTGTTGTGAACCTTGTGTTAAAGCCACACAGAACATGTAAATAACCAGGACAAGGGATCCGACAGTTACCAGTGTTTTCAGAAAGGTGACTTCAGAAGTACCAAGCTTCAGGAAGACCCAGAATGAGAAGGGACCAGGCCCCTTTACAGTTTACATGATGGCCCTGGTGTCGGCAAGTCTGAATACTTGTTATATATCAGTTATGTCTCACTGGAGAAGTTCCTTATTATCTCTGGAATTCAGCTTCCTCCTCTAAAAAATAGGGGTAGGGTAGCACCTGTGGCTCAAAAGAGTAGGGTGCTGGCCCCATATACCAGAGGAGGTGGGTTCAAACCCAGACCTGGCCAAAAACTGCAAAAAAAAAATAAAGGGGTAATAATAGTACCTACCTCAAAGGGTTGCTGTAAACACTGAATACATGTCTACACATGGTAAATCCTTGGTAAAAATGTAACTGCTGTGAAAAACAGGGAAGAGGCAGGACAATCGCTTGAGCCCAGAGTTGGAGGTTGCTGTGAGTTGTGATGACACAGCACTCTAACTAGGGTAACAGCTTGAGGCTCTGTCTCATTAAAAAAAAAATAGAAAAACTGGCTCAGCACCTGTAGCTCAGTGGCTAGGGTACAGGCCATATACACTGAGGCTGGCAGGTTTAAACCGGGCCTGGGCCTGCTGAACAAGGACAACCACAACAAAAAAATAGCCAGGCATTGTGGCAGGCGCCTATTGTCCCAGCTACTTGGGAGGCTGATGCATTTGAGGTTGCTGTGAGCTGTGACACCACGGGAGTCTACCGAGGGCAACATAGTGAGACTCTACTCTAAAGAAATAAATAATAGAAAAACTACCTGGGCGCTGTGATGGGCGTCCATACTCTCAGCTACTTGGGAGGCTGATGCAGGAGGATTGCTCAAGCCCAGGAGTCTGAGATTGCTGTGAGCTAAGCTGAGGCCATGGGACTCTAGCCTGAGAAACAGAGTGAGAGTCTATCTGAAAAAAAAAAAAAAAAAAAAAAGGCTATGGGGGCTGAGGGCCTAATTGGAAATACAAACCCTGAACAGGGTGAGAAACAAAATAATTTGGAAAACAGTGTTTTGGCTGCATAGTGTCAGGCTGAGGACCAGAAAGATCTATACCCAACGGACGCTAGTTGGTAAATCTTTTACAGGCATATGTAACTACTTTATGGTACTGGAGTCGAACAATGTGACTAAAATGTGCATAACTAGAGACACATTTCCCACTGTTGAAGTTACAAATAAGGAAAAAGGCTAGGATGAAATCAGTGGTGTGGATTAGAGAGGAGACGTAAGTATGAACCTCTGTTTATTTTAATATGTATACAGATAGATAAGGGAATAGATGAAGATGTGTATGCCCGGGTTAGTATGCATGCTTTTATCTCCTAGTTCTGTTCTCTGGGAGGATCAACAAAGCAATGACATGCTAACAGCAATTAGCAGAGACCCTGGTTTCTAATAGCATTCTCCAATAAAAGAACCAGGGCTCCCTGGAGTAATGGGGCTGATTTTGGAGTAGGACAGGGAAAATACAAGATAAGACTGTAAAGTCTGTGGTGCCAGAAAATAGGGAAGTGTTTGAAAAAGGGTGGAGGAATGACACAAGGACACAGGAAGTGATGGGAAGATGGAGGGCAAGAAGTTCCAGGCAGAGGAAGGCACGTACGTGCAAAATAACTGAACCTTTGACTTATGTTCAGAGCGCTCAGATATTGTCATAATTAAAGGAACTGAAAAAATGTTAGGAAAGGAAGTTCTACTGAAAAGCTACCAAGTTTGAAAGTTGCTTCAGTCATTAATCATGAAGTCCGTTCTTAAGTATACCCACATAGAGCAAAGAGAAAACTTGAAACTTAACTCGACAGTGTTTATCAGCAATGCTTGAAGTTTCAAATAATAATGAAAAACCATTAAAATCATTACTCTTTCAAGTGGTTTGAAGTGTCTATAAAACTCACATTTAAAAATGGCAGAGCACATATAATCTTTCTTGCCAGAAAATTACTTTGTCTGAAGCTGCCCACAGGATCATAAAATAAGCCAGCAGAAAAATTTGAAGAGCACACTGGAGAAACTCTCCAACAGTCTTTGAAGATTCTTTCTGGTGCCAGAGGAAGTCAGTTTACATTCTTAAAGATCAGCTGTGACCTCAAAAAGCCGAGTTTAATGTACAAGTCATTTGGAATGATTACCTTCAAAGAGTTTAAAGTTTCCCTCTAAGCTATCAAGGGTATTCGTTTTTATACAAGAGCTGGGTGGGCACTATGGGTTAAGTGGCAATGAATTAAGGCAGGAATAAAATTGCTTGCGTTCAGATTCCTCATCTGCCACTTACTGTGTGATCTTAGGCAAGTTACGCAACCTCTCTGGACCTGCACTTCATCTGTAAAGTTAGGATGATTTTAAAAAAACCTAAACCACCTACCACCTCATAGGAGTTATCATAAGGACCTAAAAGTGCTCAGGTACAGGTCCACTGCATATATTAATAACTTGATAAATATTAACTATTCTTAGTAACAAATGTTTTTTGCTCAACCTGAAAAATATATTTTGCTTCTAATTCTAAGTAATACAGATATAATTTTCAAGTATTTTAATTGCTTTCTAACTTCCTATCATTTATCCAACAAATGTATCGAGCATACATATTTTCCAGGCACTCTTATAGGTGCTGGGGATATAAGCAGTGAAAAACACTGGCAAGGTCCTGCCCTTGTGGAGCTGATAGTCTACTAAGGAAGACAGACAGTAAATAAGTAAAGAAACAGAGGAACAGATCGTTTGGTAGGTGACTTCACCATGGATGTCTCCACATAGGCCACAGAGACAAGGCCAACTGCAGTCTGACCATCTTGGAGGGATGATGCCATATAATCCTCCCAGAACATGGTAATGATGCCAATCTTGTGGGCTGTCCCAAGCCCATTCATTACTCACCTTCCTATGTTGTGGCAGCTACCATAGGCCATTTCTCATCTGCCTCCCTGGTTCTGGTAAGGTATGGGACTTTCTACACTGCTGCCCCAGTTAGGGTTGAGCTGTAAGCTGTAAAATCATTTAGCTGGAGTTTGGAGCTGATGCTTCCATGACAGCATAAAACCCCACTGTTCATGTCATTTGTGTCAATTATAAAGCATGTTATTAAGTCACACCACTCCAAAGGGTCAACTGCTAATTATTTTTTTTTTACCTACAAAATGGTAATTTTATATGGTTCAATCTAATAGAAGGTGGTAAGTAAAACCAAGAAAAAGAGAAGGGTAAGGAGACTCAGCAGTGGGAGGCAGGATGAAGTATTGAATAGGGTAGCCAGGGGGACCCCAGTGAAGTAACACTGGGGGGGAGGAAGAGGACTCAGGAGTTACTCTGTATACTGCACTCAGTAACACCTACTTCAAACTTACAGTGTTATAAAGATGAAATGCAGTAACAGAAGTGAAAAAGTTTCATAAACTAGGAAGTTCTAGGACTATGATGGACCATTGTTTATTATTATTTACAGTTCCCTACATTGCTGATGGGAATTACAGCAAACTTTCAAAGGGATAAATATATTTCATGGCTCACAAAGTTGCTGTTCATACCTTACTTGGAGCAGAGAAGCAATTAAGATTTTGGCTTAAAACTTCTCTCTTGCGGCTCGGCGCCTGTGGCTCAAGCGGCTAAGGTGCCAGCCACATACACCTAAGGTGGTGGGTTCGAATCCCCAGCCCGGGCCCGCCAAACAACAATGATGGCTGCAACCATAAAATGGCCAGGCGCTGTGGCTGGCGCCTGTAGTCCCAGCTACTTGGGAGGCTGAGGCAGGAGACTCGCTTGAGCCCAGGAGTTGGAGGTTGCTGTGAGCGTGATGCCATGGCACTCTACCCAGGGGGATAGCTTGAGGCTCCGTCTCAAAAAAAAAAAAAAAAAAAAAAAAACAAAAAAACTTCTCTCTTGCTCCCAGGAAACAAAAGGTTTTGCTGTTCTTTGGTCAACAAAGCATTATTTACACAAAAAGTAATAGGACATGTCTGAAAACAAGCTGTTGAGATGCAGCAGAAAATACAATCCAAACAATTTAAGGGAATTCCAAGAGAAAGCCACGCTATTCTAGCATAATAAAATGTAATTAAGTGTACCATGTGTCTGAAATTCAATGTCTTTGAAACAGGTAAAAATTTTGCTAACTCCACCAACCCATTCTAGCACATAATCATTATTTGCTGTGTTTGGTAAAGATTATAATTAAACTCACTGTTGAAACTTAACAAACTAGGAAAACATAACCAACAGAAAACTCTAGTAGGTTAATTTGTAGAGAAATAATAGGCATGCATAGTTTCTTTTAAAGAGACAGCCCTTATTTTAGAGATTTTTACAGTGAAGAATTCAAAATGTGGTAATTTTTTAAAAATTTATTGATTTGCATTTGAAAGTAACTGCCAACAAAGATTCACTGGTAATAATATGAACAAGTGGGAAAATACAGTCAACACTACTGAAAGACTGCTAAAATAATTCCAGGATACTGATTTGTGTCAAAGAACAAAACCTCTTAGATGCTGTCACTGATCCAAACCTGGGGGCTGCTTCACTTTCTGAACATGAGGTGGTATAATTAGCAATATTCAATCATCTCTGTCTTTAATATATAAAAAATTAAAATACCAATTAAAAAACTAATATATCTTCTCTTTAAGTGTTTCTTACAGATACAATTTCAATACTTTGTTCCATAATGGTATGGTTGAAGAGAATTTTTTCATTCACAAGTTAAAGAACACTCCACCCAAAGGGAACCAACTGATAGAATATAGGCTCATAGTACAAATAAAAGAGTTCAGGAATGTAGCAAGTGACATTGGTAAAGTACAAAACTGATAAATTTCTTAGAAGATACATGCAAAAAGCTCTACTAAGCAGATGGCCACAGAACTAGAATGTTTGATAATTTTATTGTTGATGTCAATAGGACTCCAGATGTTTCCAAACTGTACTTGAACTTTCATCTTAGGCTTTGTATTTTGCTTTTCCAGTTTCACTAATGACACAAACATGCTGTAAAAGGAAAATCCAGAAATTCACATTAAAAATTTATATTCTGTAATGAAAGTCAAGAATGACATTTTATATAAGAACAGTATTATGCTACCAGGCTTCTTTCTAAACAAACCAAGGTACTACTACTATTTGGGAGAGTGTGTCTTCTGAAAACAAAGAAGTCTGTCTCATTAGTTTGATTTGTCAATAAATAATTTTAAGAGACAAATAAGGTAGAGGAATTTTACTTATCAAAGTAGGAGGCCAGGGTAGTTATAAAAAAGACGGAGTGTAAAACCACTTTAGGTAGTGTGGTTGGTGCAATCTTCCTCAACATGTTCATAAATGCATCCATGGGACTCCTGCCTCCAGAGTAAGAGACAGATATTCAAAGAGTGAATTAAAAGACTTAAACTTGATCATTTATTTCTTACTTATGACCACATTTATCATCTGTAGTAATAATGGGACAGTTATTGTGTATTAAAGCTGTTCAACTAATTCAGCTAGCAAGAAGTGTCACCCTAGGTTGGCCAAGTTCCAGTTCTAAGGACGTCTGTACTTCACTACAGCTTTATGTGACTAATGGGAACCATCAGTCTATTCAAATTATGAGGTGTTGGAAAGAGAAAACAATTCTTCTCTTTCCTAAATTTTTATGTGGGTTTTGAAAAATGAGAGTGAGCCAAAGAAGCACTACTTACGTTCAAATCCCTGAAGTATTCATTATAGTCAAGGGCATATCCTACGACAAACTTGTCTGGAATTTCAAATCCAACAACTAAAAAGAATCATAATTTGTCATTTAGATATAGAAAATATCACTTTTAAATCTAATACTTGTGAATGTGCCTTCTTTATAAATATTCTCCACATATAACTCAACTCTAAGCCATTTCACAGAAAACTTTTTTAGGTTAAAGATGGATAAATGATTGACAAAAAGTAATTCACTTACAGTCTGGCCTGTATCCAACACTTCGAGGGGTCCTTTTCACCAACAAGCTGTTAATAACGAAATGTGACATGACATATTGACTACAGAGCATTCCAAAAGAGAACATTAATGTTTCCAAATACTGTTTCATCTGTACTGAGCATGCCATGGTCACTTTTAAAATATCCAAGCATTAAATCATAGGAACACTGGGAAGGGACAGCAATGACTTCACACTACAGATGAGGCCCTTGGTTGATCTCCACTTAGAACCTATGGATGGATGGTTCTGAGAGCCACACTTTGACTACCTACTTGTCCATCAAAGGGCAGTGAATCAGGAGGATGAATGGGTGGGGAATGCCAATGAGCAAAGATGAAAAGATAGGGTTCTTAGTCCAGAATTCCTGGAAATACAGTCCCTACGCTGTATAGGGTGTGGGAGAAGTAAGCATCACCTTTTATCACAACTTTTACTACTTGGCTTACATAGAGGAACTTTAAGCTAAAAAATAGTCTGCTGAAGGAACCAGTACACACACACACACACACACACACACACACACATATATATATATATATGAGACAGAGTATCACTTGGTCACCCTCGGTAGAATGCTATGACATCATAGCTTATAGCAACCTCAAATTCTTGAGCTCAGAGGATCCTCTTGCCTCAGCCTCCCAAGTAGCTGGGACTACAGGCGCCCACCACAATGCCCAGCTATTTTTTAAAGATGGGGTCTTGCTCTTATTCAGGCTGGTCTTGAACCTTTGAGCTCAGGCAATCCATCCACCTCAGCCTCCCAAGTGTTGGGATTACAGGCGTGAGCCACGGCGCCTGGCTAGGAACACAGTATTATTTCTAAAGCAAAAGTTGGGGGTGGGATAAGTCAGTTTTATCAAAAACTAATTTTATAATCCAAATGTTGCCTGTTGGAAAATTTTTAGCCATTAAAAAAAGGTGTAGAGGTGCTTTGGATGTCTTTATATATGTTAAAGGAAGCTGCAATAAAAGTTATGATTTCACATCTTCCTAAATACACACATACATTTTATTTAAAGATATAGAAAACTCAATGAATTCCCAATAATAGAAAAATAAAGAGGTGGAAAAAGACCTAAGTGATTCTCAACCTGGCCTATGCACCAGAATTATCTGGGAGCTTTATTTTTTTTTTTTTTTTTGAGACAGAGCCTCAAGCTGTTGCCCTGGGTAGAGTGCCATGGCATCACAGTTCACAGCAACCTCCAACTCCTGGGCTCAAGTGAGTCTCCTGCCTCTGCCTCCCAAGTAGCTGGGAACACAGGCACCCGCCATAACGCCTGGCTATCTTTTGACTGCAGCCATCATTGTTGTTTGGTGGGCCCAGGCTGGATTTGAAACCACCAACTCAGGTGTATGTGGCTGGCACCTTAGCCACTTGAGCCACAGGCGCTGAGCCTATATGGGAGCTTTAAAAAAACAAACGCTGATACCCATACCACACCCCTAAGTAATTACATTGGAATCGCTGGGGATGAGACACAGGCATAAGTTGTTTTTGTTTTTGTTTTCCAATGGGCAGCCGAAGTTGAAGACCACTAGCCTAAGGCTTAGGTTCAAAGGGATTATCTAAACAACTGCCTCATTATTCTCTTCCAGTAATTAGGTATCACTTCAACTCAATTTCCATTTAGAAAGAAAATAACCCATCACAGTATAAACCCTCCCCTCTGCTGGAACTCAGGAACACTCCAGAAAAGGTATCACTAAACTCAGTGCAAGCCATACTAGGAGTTCAGGAAAACTGAGCAGCCACTTCACAGGCCTACAGATTAATAAAGCTTCATCTGTAAGGAATGACGGTAGTTGGTTTCTGAAACATTTTCCATACTTTAAATGGGTAACCCCTCTGAAGAAGAGAAATACAAATGGGTAATAAACAATTGAAAAGATGTTCAACATCATTAGTCATCAGAGAAATGCAAATTAAAACCACATTGAGATACCATATCACACCCACGAAGATGGCTATACACGTAATTAAAGATAATCAAGGATGTGGAGATATTGGAACCTTCATACTGGTTCCACTGCTGGTGGGAAGGTGAAATGGTACATACGCCTTGCTAAACAGCCTGGCAATTCCTCAAAATGGCAGACATATTACCGTATGACCTAACAATTATATGGCCAAGAGCACTGCAAACAGGTTTGAACATGTAAAAGAATATTCAAATCAATGTTATTCATAAAAGCCAAGAAGCAGCACTGCAAATGTTCATTAATAGATGGACGAAGAAACAAAATGTGGTATTATCTGTAGGATGGGCTGCAATTCAGCCACAGCAGGAAATAAGTACTGATATGTGCTACAACATGAGTGAACCTTCAAAACATTATTCTAAGTCAGCGGTTCTCAACCTGTGGGTCGCAGACCCCTTTAGGGATCGCCTAATATCAGATATTTACATTACGATTCACAACAGTAGCAAAATTAAAGTTATGAAGTAGCAACAAAAATAATTTTATGGTTGGGAGTCAGCACAACATGAGGAACTGTATTAAAGGGCTGCAGCATTAGGAAGGTTGAGAAGCACTGTTGTAAGTGAAAGAATCCAGATATTGCATGAGTCTATTTATATGAAATGTCCAGAAGAGGCAAATCTGTACAGTCTTTCTGTAGAAAGTAAATTAGTCGTTCCCACAGGTTGGGAGAAGGGAGAATGACTGCTAATGGATACGGGTTTCTTTTGAAGGTGATGACAAGGTTCTAACATTAGATAGTGGTGATCAATACACAACTCTGAATATACTAAAACACACTGGATCATACAATTTTGAAAGAGTGGATTTCATCGTATGTGACTCATATCACCATAAAAAGAGAGTAATCATTTCCAGAACCAGCTATGTATAATAACATACTAAAAATTTTATTATCCTCCCTAAATTCTAAAAGGAACAATTAAAAAGCTGCTTGCTATAACGAGATCCATCGTATTATAAAACAACAGTGAAACAGAGCTTTGCAGTTAAAAAGATTTTCTTTTCTTTCTTTCTTTTTTTTTTTTTTTTTTGAGGCAGAGTCTCACTTTGTCACCCTCAGTAGAGTACTGTGGTATGTCATAGCTCACAGCAATCTCAAACTCTTCGGCTCAAGTGATTCTGTTGCCTCAGTTTTTCATTTTTAGTAGAGATACGGTCTCAGTCCTGCTCAGGCTAATCTCAAAATTCTGAGCTCAAGCAATCCACCCGCCTCGGCCTCCCAGAGTACTAGGATTATAGGCATGAGCCACCATCTCTGGCAGTTAAAAAGATTTCCAAATACATTATCTCCTTAAATCACCCAGTCTCCCTGTGAGAACAAGATATAACAGTCATCCCCACTTAAAGATGAGTAAATATGTTCAGCGAGTTTAAGTGCAGGATGGTGGGAGTGAATGTCAGACTGAAATCCCAAGCCCATGCCTTTCTCACTCTACTGCTCTGCCTGGAACCTGAAAAATGAAAACGGGAAGAGCCTTAGAAGATACTGAGACCATTCATCGTCGACAGGGGTGATAATGCCTTCAAAGCAGCCAAATTAATTCTTGACAGGGAAGGCAGAAATTTTAAACATTACAATCAATGCCTTATGAACCCCCCAAACTCAACCCTATGTGAAGATTTTATTCATTAGCACTTAATTTCTCTCTTTGTGAGATCCCTTGGGTACATGATCAGCACTGACATGGAGTTCACACAAGATACGTGAAATGTATGTAAGATTGGTGCTACGAAACTATGCTCCACAGATGGCTATGATTAGAAAGGGCTTTCTTTCATCCTTTCTTCTCTCATGAAGTTATTGTGAGAGATAGTCTGTGGGTGTTTGCTTTTTGAAAGATTCTTTTTTGATCTTGTATCTATATTTTATTGTTTAATTTCACAAAAGTTATTTGCTCCATCATTAATGTCAAGTGCAGTCATGCATTACTTAACAGCAGGGATACATTCTAAGAAATGCATCATTAGGCAATTTTGCCATTATGCAAACATCCTGGAGTATATTGACACAAACCTAGATGGTGTAGCCTACTACACACCTAGGCTATATGACACAGCCTAGTGCTCCTAGGCTACAAACATGTATAGCAAGTTACCGCGGTCGACACTGTACACAAGTGTACCATAATGGTAGGTATTTGTGTAGCCAAACATAAAAATGAAGTATGACCATCTTATAGGACCACTGTCATATAAACATGATGTGCTGTTGACTAGAAGCACTGTTATATAGCATATGACTGTACTGAAAAGAAAAACATGTCCAAAATATCGCAATGAATTTCTGGAAGTTAAATTTGTTTTATGACACAGTCTCACTCTGTTTCCCAGGTCAGAGTGCTGTGGGTGTCAGCCTAGCTCACAGCAACCTCAGACTCCTGGGTTCAAGCAATTCTCCGGCCTCAGCCTCCCAAGTAGCCAGGACTCCAGGCCTCTGCCAAAACATCCAGCTAATTTTTCTATTTTTAGTAGAGATGGAGTCTTGCTCTTAATTAGGCTAGTCTTGAACTCTTCAGCTCATGTAATCTTCCCACCTCAGCCTTCCAGAGTGCTTGGATTACAGGCATGAGTCACCATGCCTGGCCTCCAGAAGTTAATTTTCAAGAAATTAAAATTTTACTTGTTAGACTCTTGCTAGAAACAAGTTTCAAATCATTTTTTAAAAATCTGATTATACTTCTGTTATGATGTATTTGTATAAATTTCTAACTTGTATATGTAATTCAATATAGTTACATAAGTAAACAAGTTATATTAAAACCAACTCGGAGAGACTTCCAACTTAGGTCTTCCCCTTTGCCAGAAGCTCTGGTGCTGCTTTTTACTCCTTCTGTGTTCCTTTCTGCCTAATAAAATTGTGTCTTACAACTGAAAAAAAAGAAAAAGGCTCAGTGCCTGTGGCTCAAGTGGCTAGGGCGCCAGCCACGTACACCCAAGGTGGTGGGTTCAAATCCAGCCCGGGCCCGCCAAACAACAATGACAGCAGCAACCAAAAAATAGCCGGGTGTTGTGGTAGGTGCCTGTGGTCCCAGCTACTTGGGAGGCTGAAGCAGGAGACTCGCTGTGATGGCATGGCACTCTACCCAGGGGGACAGTTTGAGGCTCTGTCTCGAGAAAAAAAAAAAACCCAACTCCATAAAGTACAGCTTTTCTTGGGGCAGCGCCTGTGGCTCAAAGGAGTAGGGCGCCAGTCCCATAAGCCAGAGTTGGTGGGTTCAAACCCAGCCCTGGCCAAAAACTGCCAAAAAAAAAAAAATGTACAGCTTTTCTTTTTTTAAGACAGAGCCTCACTTTGTCACACTTGTTGGAGTGCCATGACATCATAACTCACAGTGACCTTAAACTCTTTGGTTGAAGTGATCCTCTTGCCTCAGCCTCTCCGAGTAGCTGGACTATAGGCGCCCACCACAACCCTTGGCTGTTTTTAGCAATGGGGTCTCGATCTTGCTCAGGCTGTCTCAAACTCCTGAGCCCAGGCAATCTACCCATCTTGGCCTCCCAGAGTGGTAGGATTAGAGGTGTGAGCCACTGAGCTTAGCCTTAAAGTACAACTTTTTCAAAATTTTTATTTTGAAATACAGATTGACAGCAAGGTACAAAAAAGTGCACAAAGGAAAACCTATAGAAGTTCCCTTTATCCAATTTCCTCCAATGATAAAACCGTGAGTAATACAGTAGATTATTACAACTAGGACATCAATCTTGGTGAACTGACCTTATCCACATTTTACCAGCTTTACATGTACTCATATGTATGTGAACAGTTCCATGCAATGTTGTCACGTGTAGATCCATGTAACCACCACCATAATCAAGATACTTTGCATCACATAAGCCCGCCTATATTTTTGTCATTTCAAGAATGTTGTATAAACGGAACCATACAGCACCTAACTTTTTGATACTGACTTTTTTCAGTAAAAAAATCTGGAGGACTAAACCCTATGCTATAGTGCTGACACTTAAAACCCTAAACCTAAAGAACACATAAGGAAATCAAGTGTACCAACTAGTTTAAAGAATATGTATTTCAAATTGTACATAAAATCAGCACACTGTACCCCCATAAATGCATTAATGTACGTACACATCTGTGATGTAATTTAAGAAAAAAGGAATACTTAGGGCCCTATAATGCCATCACTTATTTACTTAAATAGTGCCTGTCCCAAATCCATTTAGAAAAAAACCTCACTTATATACACCTGCACTGGCTATTAGAAAAGTCTGTAAGTATGGGCTGTCATGTTCTGATATGTAAAAAAGAAGAAAAAAAGAAAAGCCTATGAAGTACAGATATATGACTCATTAATACGCTTACTCCAATTCAACTACACTTGTCAGACCCTGTGTTACTTTAAAAAGAGGTTTATAAAAACCTGTTGATCGTTTAGAAAAAAAGCAAAAGATCGCTATCTGGTCCCTAAACAAAAATTGCAGATTGAGGGGCCAGGCGTGGTGGCTCATGCCTGTAATCCTAGCACTCTGGGAGGCCAAGGCGCATGGATTGCCTGAGCTCAGGAGTTTGAGAACAACAGCCTGAGTAAGAGTAAACTCTTACTGTTAGTCTCTACTAAAAAGAGAAAAAACTGTCTCTACTAAAAAGAGAAAAAACTAGCCAGATGTTGTGGGGCCTGTAGTCTGAGCTACTTAGGAAGCTGAGGCAAAAGAGCACTGAAGCCCAAGAGTTTAAGGTTCCTGTGAGCTATGACGCTACAGCACTCTACCAAGGGCAACAAACTAAGACTCTGTCTCAAAAAAAAAAAAAAAAAAAAGAGCGTGGCACCTGTGGCTCAAAGTAATTGGGCACCAGCCCCATATGCCGGAGGTGGTGGGTTCAAACCCAGCCCCAGCCAAAAAATGCAAAATAAATAAAGAAATAAAATAAATTTTAAAAAAAAGAAAGAAAAGGAAAAAAATTGTAGATTGATCAAAGACTTAAAAATAAAAAAATGAGCCTGGCATGGTGGTACACTCCTATAGTCCCAGCTACTCGGAAGGCTGAGATAGAAAGAGCACCTAAACCCAGGAGTTTTTAAGGCCAACCTGAGCAATGTAGCAAGACCCTATCTCATAATTAATGAATTAAGAAAAAAACAGCAAAAGTTGAAAAAACACAATTTTTTGATGTTTTTTTTCTTTCTTTTTTTGAGACAAAGCCTCAAGCTGTCACTCTGGGTAGAGTGCCATGGCCTCACAGCTCACCTCCAACTCCTGGGCTCAATCGATTCTCTTGCCTCTGCCTCCCAAGTAGCTGAGACTACAGGCACCAGCCACAACATCCAGCTATTTTTGGTTGCAACTGTCATTGCTGTCTGGCGGGCCAGGGCTGGATTCGAACCTGCCAGCTCAGGTGTATGTGACTAGCACCTTAGCTGCTTGAGCCACAGGTGCTAAGCCTTGATGTTTTCTTGATGTTACTCTACTAAAATCTTAAGGTGGTTTACATAAAACTCTTCCCTTGGTTCAAATTTCATCTCTATAGCTTATTAGCTATGTGCCTTTGGGCAATTCCTATGCCTCAATATCGTTATGTATAAAGTGGGAATAATAATACTACCTCAGAGTTGCTAGAGGAAGAAATTAAAATTAGGAATAAACACAGGTAAATCTACAAAAAGCAAAAGTCAAACAACATAGGTAAGGAGAGGAGGTGGGGCTGACTTAGAAAAAAATGAAGCAGACATTGAAAAATTTCACCATGGACAACAAAACCAGATGTAATATACACCACTCAATTCTAGAAGCTCCAGATCTTCACGGCCCACCCCTTCCTACCACTTCCTTACTCTACTTTGGAATCCTTAGTCTCAATTCTGCAAGGAGGCCCAAAATTCTCTACCATGCTATTCAGAAGTTGATATAATTACCATGCTGAAAAACCAAATACTGGGCAAGAAGGTAGTGGTAATGAAGTGCTTTGTTAACACACAACAACATTAATTCCAAAGATTATTTCCTGAGTCTTAATTGAGATTACATTGCCTTCTTTTTTTTTTTTTTTTTTGAGACAGAGCCTCAAGCTGTCCCCCTGGGTAGAGTGCCATGGCATTACAGCTCACAGCAACCTCCAACTCCTGGGCTCAAGCGAGTCTCCTGCCTCCGCCTCCCAAGTAGCTGGGACCACAGGCACCCGCAACAACGCCCGACTATTTTTTGGTCGCAGCCGTCATTGTTGTTTGGCGGGCCCAGGCTGGATTCAAACTTAATCCTCTTCCAAATGAAGAAAATGTTACATGTCAAAATATCATACATACCTTGCGACCTTGACCATCTTTGGATTATACTGCTTGACCAAGGAAAGCAAAGTTTGCATTGTCTTGCCAGTGTCAATTATATCCTTTCAAAAAAAGAGAAGACATTTAAATTGTAAATAAAACCAGCATAGTTTTAAATTCAGAGTTACTATATAAACACAAGATACCAAAACTCCCAGGTGTAATTACAATACTGCCATTGTTTTCAGTGTAGTAATTCTCACCAAAATCCACACACTGATATATTCTTTAATTCATAAATCATCTGGCCCTCAGCAGTTATACAAGATCACAACAGCAGGCTGGAGCAAGATTCTCCTGCTAGTTTTGAAGAAGTCAGCTGCCATGCTGTGAAAGGGTCATATGCCAGGACATGAAGACAGCTGAGTGTAACCCCGGGCCAGCAGCCAGGGAGAAAATGGACTCATTCCTACAATCATAAGGAATTAAATTGAACTTGGAATTATCATAAGCCCCAGCTGACATCTTGATTCAGCCTGATGAGACCCTGAGCAGAGGAACCAGGTAACCTGTATTTGAGAAGCATAAAAAACATGACTGGAAGCGATTATATATGCATATATATATTACATATGCATATTCGTATAACCAGGTATATACGTAACTTTAAAGATAGTTGTCACATGTCTGAGAATGAAGGGAAAGTAAAGAAATGAGGCTTTAGTTATATGATAATCCATTTCTAAAAAAAATTAGATCTGAAGCAAGTATGACAAAATGTTAATATTTTGTCATGGTACATAGATGTTGAGCATATCGTTTTCTGAGGTCAAAATATTTCAAAACTAAAATTAAATTAAAAAGGTCCAAGTGTGTGGAAGAGGAAAATGATATCAAGAAAGGCTTTGTGGAGGTGACTTTTAAGCTGAGTCTTAAAGGATTAAAACATGGGAAAAGAGGACAATCCAGATACAAGAAATAAGGAGCAAAGAGTGGAATCAACCCCAATGCCCATCAACCCATGAAAAGATAAAGAAAGAAAATGTAGTACAGACAGTACCTTACAATGGTTAGACTTACACACTTTGACTTGACAATGGTTTTATTGGGGTATAAAGTACATTTTCAATTTATGAAATGGGTTTATCAAGACCCAGTCCCATCATCAAGTTGAGGAACATCTGTATATTCATACAGTGAAATATTATTTGCTAATGGAAAGGAATGAGTACTGACGCACTGCTCAACATAAAGGAATCTTGAAATGTTTAAGCTATGTGAAGAGTAGCCAGACACAAAAGGCCATATACTGTATGGTTCTATTTATCCAAAGTGTACAGAATAGGCAGATCTTATTGGGAGAGAAAGTATGACAAATTATCACTTTGCTTGGTGCTAGAGAAAGGGTAAAGGGGGAGTGCTGGCTAAGGAGATTGTGTTTCTTTGTGGGGTGGTGAAAATGTTCTAAAATTGAATGTGGTGATGACTGCACAACGCTGTGAGTATAAAACCACTGAACTGTATGCTTTAAATGGGTGAATGGTGTAATATGTGAATTGTATCTCGATAAAGCTATTATTTTAAAAAAACAAATAAAGGGCAAAGAACCAGGGGCAGAAAAATGGAGGCATAGGTTCTGGAAAGCAGTGAAAAGTATAGAAAAAAATGAAAGGAAGTTGCTGGAGAATGAAGCTGGTAATGTATACTGAGGTCACATTGAAAAACTAAACAATTAGTCTGAAGACTAAATAATGGGAGGTTAGGGTCTGAGTGGGAGGCATGATCACAATCTGTGCTTGAGAAGTTTATGGAATTCAGTAAGGCAGAAAGATGTGAATAGGGAGATCACAGACAAAAAAAAACATATATACACACACAGAGGGTGCCAAAAAATGCATACACATTTTAAGAAAGAAAAAATGTATTAAAATTGTAATACTCAATATATACTGATAAAAAAAGATGAACATAAGTCATGTTTGAGCACCTCTTGTAAATGTAAAGGCAAACGTAACTTAAGTATTACAATTTTAATACAGTTTTTTCCTTTCTTAAAATGTGTATACACTTTTGGTACTCTCTGTGTGTGTGTGTCTGCTGTTAGACAGTGGTGAGTGATTGGGAAAATAAAAGTACTGAAGAGGAATAGGAAGTCAACAGGGTGGAAACATGAGATTTTCTATAGGATGGCCAGAGAAGACCTTAATGAGAAAGTGACTTAAAAATCAAGGGCTTGTGTGGCGCCTGTGGCTCAAGGGAGTAGGGTGCCAGCCCCATATGCCAGAAGTGGTGGGTTCAAACTCAGCCCTGGCCAAAAACTGCAAAAAAATTAAAAAAAGAAAGAAAGAAAGAAATCAAGGGCTCTGGGGCAGCGCCTGTGAGTAGGGCACTGGCCCCAGCCAAACTACAACAAAAAAATAGCCCAGCATCGTGGCAGGCACCTGTGGTCCCAGCTACTTGGGAGGCTGAGGCAAGAGAATTGCCTAAGCCCAGGAGTTGGAGGTTGCTGTGAGCTGTGACACCAGAGCACTCTACTGAGGGCGATAAAGTAAGACTCTGTCTCTAAAAAAAAAAAAAAAAAAAAAAAAATCAAGGGCTTTTAAACCTTACTATGCATCAGAATCACTCAGGGACTTGTTAAAGCATAGCTTGCTGGGCCTCATCACAGAGATTTTGATTCAGTAGGTTCCTGGCTGATGCTTTTTATCTAGGTACCATACTCTGAGAACCACAGAGATGAGGAAGTGAAGATTTCAATCTTCACTCTGTTTACTAGCTAGTAACCCTAGGGAACTGCTTAACTTCTCTGAGTTTGTTTCTTTAGCACCTAGGATGATGCCTGGCAGAATGAATACTGGACAAATATATCTATTACATACAAAATACTTTAGGACATAATAGCAAATGGAAAATGGCACTACATAAAGTAATATTTAAGTAAGATAATATACATGTATAAATTACGTTTAGAATGAAAAAACTTCAAAGGAGAAAGAAAGAGGTGGAAACATACCCCAAATTTTTCCATCATCTGTAAAAACAAATTACTAAGTAGTCCTTACAAAAACCAGTTAAGCCCACCAGTTAAAACTGATGAAGAGGAATTTATTTCCCTGGCTTACCTTTAGGATGGCATATACTAAGTTACAAAACCATAAACACCATTATTAAAAGTAAATGTGGAACTTACTTCAACAATCAAGACATTCTAGAAGAAAAAAAGAAATGAAAATCATTATGACAAATCATACACTATTTCCAATTATAAGTCAAATCACATCATAACAACTCTAAGAATTTTCCAAATTCTTGTTTTTAGATACTTTACTACATGAATCCCCTTCTTTAAGCAAGTGAGCCACCTGCTCAGATTTGGAAGTCTTTAATACTGAAATTTTCATTGCAATGGAATTTAAAAAATAAAATTTGATCCGTGTATTTTTAAAAAGCTTTCAATACTTAATAGGAGATCTAATCTTGGGCAAGTCCTGAAATTTCTCTGGGCCTCAGTTTCCCATGTGTAAAATGAGAAACTTAAATTTGTTGGCCTCTTAGGGTCTTCTGATTGTAATATTCTAAAAAATATAAGTTGTACAATAAGTCCCAAAATGATGTAATTTAACTTACCATATGGAATTCAATTTAAAACTCATTTTCTCATTAGGCTAAAACTAAACTGATCTGCATTCTCCAGATGTGCCTATATTCTTGGTCTACACTAATGAAAATACCAATGCTTTTTCTCACCATAAATCCTCACTCCACTTTCCACATCTCACAATTTTACAGCTGGAAGAGTCCTTAAGAGACAATATCATCTAACAATTACCTCCCCAAGTAGAGAAAGATCTTTAACTGTTCTTACCCTAGTTATAAGAGTGAGGCAGCATTTCACATACTGGTTATAGACGAAAAGATTAGTGCTATATTATTTATTTTTAGTTCTCATTTGTCATATAACTATAGCATCTGAATTTTAAAGTCCTACATATTCTTCCAAGACAGTATGGCACACAAGACCCACTGGGTTGTGAAACAATAGTTACAACTTTTTTTTAAACCTCATCTTGTTTAATCTGTATTTCTGCATGTATTTTACAACACATATGATATTGCTACTGTAATTTATTTATAATCTACAAATAGACACACACACACTCTCATACATATTCAGGGCAAATGCTCAAAAAACCTTTTTATAGATTAGGCATGCAAATGTAACTCTGGAGAATCGCTGCTCTATGTATTAATTAAAAGTAAACTTGTAGCCCTTCCACCTTCCTCATCTTGAATCAGTTTATCATTGGAGGTAAGATCTCTCACAAGCCTGAACAGGACCAAATACAGAATGAAGTAAGGCAAGCCATAACTTCTGGTAAGCAATGTGAAGGAGCTACAGGAAACTGGAGCCTACTGGTAGCCAATTTTATAAGCAGGAAAAAAATTACTTTTTATTCAAAGTGGAGCTCAGGATAGGGAGAGAAAATAAAACCACTTAACAGTTGTAGGACTTTGAGATTCATGCTCCTGATCTACAGAGTAAGGATGATAGTACCTTCCTCACAGGGCAGCTGTGAGGATTAAAAGAAATAATAAATATAGTAGTACGGCAGTAGATGCTTGAAAGTTAGTCCTTTCCTTGTATCACAACTAATTTGTCTTCTTCAAAAGATACTGCAATTTAAATATTTGGGAAAACTGAATATAATCAATTAATAGACCAATAATTATTTCACTCCTTATTGTGCAGTTCTTTTTCAACATTTTCTCTACCCTAGCTAGCACATCTGAATGATAACATATTCTTATCATGAACTAGGGCCCAATGCAACAGTGATTTCACAATGGTACAGAATTATAGTTTGAAAAACAGCACTGAATTATGAGACCCAGAAACTGAATTCTAGTCTTGGATCTAATACTAAGTAACTGTATGACCCTGATTAGGTCATAACCACAGACCTTCTTAGTATAAGACAGTTTATATAAATAAAAGCCCAGAGATATTAAATATTTGTCTAATACAAAATTGTAGTTTCTAGAGTGTAATCCCAACACTGTTTTTAAAATTAAACAGAATTGTTACCACTATTGACAGTTTATTTTATGTCAAGTAGCTACATCCCTACTTAATAAATGAAAAACATGAGGCTCAGAGGTCAAATGACTTGCCGAAAGTCATAAAAATAGCTGAGTAGTGGTAGAGTGGTAGAGGGATTTGAACAGAAGTATATTCAGGATCCAAAGCCCATATTCTCAAATACTAACTGAGAAAAGAAAAAAATATGTATATACATATGTATCTGTACACACATTAAGTAAAAGGAAACAAAGTTCAAGTAATCCCATAATCTCACCACCAAGAAATAATTTCACTCAATTTGTTGATTTTTTTCCACAAAAGTATGTGCCTTACCATGACTAAGATGGGAAAGAACTTATTCTGGAAATAGATACCTGTGTAAGATCACACAGATTCACGGTAGGACAAGACATTAGGTGAGAAAAACAAGGTCCAACTGAATAACAGGCTAGGTCCCTTTCAGGACTACACACAACTTCACGGTAGGACAAGACATTAGGTGAGAAAGGTCCATCTGAATAACAGGCTAGGTCCCTTTCAAGACTACAAACTAGTCATAGGAGTGAGGACTTCAAATGGCTTCTAAATATGGACAAAGCATGCTGAAAAGGAAGGAGGACAGGTCTGGCAGCGGTACACAGAATGGACAGGAGGGGGAAAGAGTGAACAGATTCTGATTTCTCCTCTGAAGTTTTCCAAAGGACAATTAGTTTAGTTTTTGGCATGACTCTGATATGAGACTACAGAATTTCATGTATCGTATGTTAAAGTTTTCTTATACACAGTAAGGTAAGATATGAGGATTAAAATCTAAAACCTAGAGGAAGAAAAGTGCACTGGAGTCAGACATATCTGCATGCAAATTCAAGCTCCTACCACTTATTGGTAGTGTGACTTTGGGCAAGTCCCTGAATCTTGCTAAGCCTTCATTTCCTGATATGTAAATAGGGACACCACCTCCCTCACAGAATTAAGGCGGAATTGTAGATTAATGCCATCCATTCATTCAGACACAGGGTTCCCTCTGTTGCCCAGGCTAAAGTGCAGGGGCATCTTCACAGCTCACTGCAACCTCAAACTCCTACGGTCAAGTGATTCCCCTGCCTCAGACTCTGAAGTAGCTGGGATTACAGGTGTGTGCCACCAAGACTAGATATTTTTAATAACTGGCAGCTTAGAAAAAAGGCAGCATTCAATCATTTATCATTGGTTACTCAAAAGTCTTTTTAATGTATCAGAAAAATATTCAAATACCTTAGTATCTCCATTGTTTTCAATTAAATAACATACTCCTGAACAATTAATAGACCAAAGACAAAAGGGAAATTAAAAAATGTCACAAGGCACACCACAAGAGAAGCACAGCACACCAAACCAATGGTCTATACTGGAAACATTGTACTGTATTAAGAAAACTCTAAGATTTCTTAAAATAATAGTATGTTTGAATTTATTGAGTATATTTATCAGAAACTGTTAAGATTACGTACTTGCACTATATCACTTAATCCTCTAAACTCTATGACGTGGCTACTGTTATCACCCTCACTCTGTTTATATATGGGACAGAGAGACATTAAGTCACAGAGTTAGAAAGTGCTAAGCCTGGCTTTGAATTGAAGCTGTCAGGCTCCTGAACCTATTTTCAGTCACTCCATGATACTGCCTTGCCTTGCTATCTTATAAGAAACTATGCATAAGTCCATGTTTTAAAAGAAGGCTACCTTTTGCCCCATGTATATATTTTTCGAGGATCCCAAATTAAATTCCCAGAAGTAGACAGCAATACTTGGCAATATGGACTTTTAAGTTTAATAGTGGATTCTGCTGTCTTTTACTGTATGACCTAGGGAAAGATAATTCACTTGGATTGTTTCCCAGGGTTAAACAACCCTGTTCAGTTATACTATGTAAACTGCCTCTTAGTGATTAATTGAAAGCACAGTGTTACTAATTGACTTTTGGCATGAAGTGTTCTTTTCCTTCCTTTCAAGATACATACCTTTCCAGTTAAAGTTGAGAGATCGTCTCCCCCAATCACTTTTATGTCCCCTGTTGACTGGTCATTCTAGTAAAAAAAAAAAAGAAAGGAAAAAAGAAAAACTATATATACATATATGTGTGCGTATATATATATACATGTCTATCCTTATGTACACACTTTTCAAATTATCCACTGAGAACTAGAAGATTTAAGAAGTTAGCTATCTATTTTTTTTTTCTTTTTAGAGACAGAGTCTTACTTTATCGCCCTCAGTAGAGTGCTGTGGCATGACAGCTCGCAGCAACCTCCAATTCCTGGGCTCAGGCAATTCTCTTGCCTTAGCCTCCCAAGTAGCTGGGACTATAGGCACCTGCCACAATGCCCAGCTACGTTTTTGTTGCAGTTTCGCTGGGGCCAGGTTCAAACCTGCCACCCTCAGTATATGGGGCCGGTGCCCTACTCTGTGAGCCACAGGCGCCGCCCCGAAGTTAGCTATCTAAATTCCATAACATTATGATACTCTAAATGGTATGAATTATACAAATTACATTTCCAGAAATATCTGACTAGGTAACTTTCAAATATAGATTAGTAAAAATCTAAAAGTCCTAATTAGCCATTACTGATTTAATATTTGTAAGAGTCCTAAAAATAGGGTACAGCCATTTTTAAGTGGGCAGTATTACAATAGCCATTCATCTACACTCAGGGTGACTTCTGAATCCTGAGGCAAGTTATTAGCATGACAGGTGTCTGGTTCTGGCTCTGCACCATTCCCATGAGTCAAGCAAGTTGTAGAGCTGGGCTACATCACACTCAATGCCAAGGATATATTCCACAAAAGTCTAGCCCAGGTCCAGATCATCTTCAGTATTGTCTAGGAAACCAGGGCTGACCAGTAGTCCTTTAATGCACACCTCTTAGGCTCCCACTGTTCTGCTATCACAGAATCCAGTGAAACCCTTACAGGAGTTTCCATAGGGAATGCTCAATGCCCACTGTAACTGGTGGTGTTAACGACTATAATTTGGCTGTGCTGTATTCAAGACAGAAAACTGGGGTGAAACAACAGGTGAGCAAAGGAGCTTAGATTTGCCCTACTAGAAAGCAAACCATACTATATAGCAACTGAAACAGTGCAGTACAAGCACAGTTACTGACAAAGAGATCAAGGAACACAGTACAGCCCAGAAACAGACCTTGAAATATGTGAGGATTTAGTATATGATAAAGATGGTATTTTGAGTCAGTAAGGAAAAGATGAATTATTCAACAAATGATGTTTGCTCAACTAGTTATCTATTTGGGGAAAAGTAAAGTATGCTCCCTACCTCACAGCATACACAAAAATTAAGTCCAGATGGGTTAAAATCTAAATGTAAAAAATAAAGCCAAAAGTGAACTGAAAGAAAATATTGGAAAAAATGTTTTACACATTCTTAGGGTAAAAACCTAAGCATGATGTAAACCCAAACTGGAAGAACAGATCTGTAACAAATATTACTATTAAATATTGGGCCCCAGTAGTAAGAATCCATAGGAAAATGGAGAATGAACACAAGTAGGCAATGTATAGAGAAGAAGGCCATAATATGTCAAAGAACACCTGAGAAACATGCAAACAATGTGATTCTATTATTCACCCATACACACTGGCAAAACTTAAGCCTGACGTACCGAGGAGAAATAAGCACTCTTACTAGTGAGATTATAAAGTGGTATGGCCTCTTCTGAAAATATGGCAATACCTATTAAAACTATAAACACACATGCCATTTGACTCAGCAGTACTCCTTCCAGAAATCAATGTTACAAAAACACAGGTATGCAAAGGTACATTCAAGAATGTTCATTGCATCAATTGTTGCCAAAAAGAACCAACATGTTTATTAACAGGGAACTACTTAAATTAATCAAGTGCATCCATACAACATAATGTCATGCAGCTATTAAAAAGAATCTGGTAATCTAATACACACTGACATGGAAGGCTAATTAAAAATACCAAGTAGTGGAACAATATGTTACCTATGAAACCATTTTTATTTAGCACTTTGACAAATTTAGAACAGCAATTACCTCTGAGTAGTGAGAATGGGGATAATGGGATGTTTTACTTTTATATACTTTTATTGTTATTATATGCTTTCACATAAATGCCCATTTTTAGAGAATATTATTTATGAAAAACACAATTGGGCTGATATTATTCAATAATAATATAACTTTGATATCAAAAAACCCTTGTATTATTACTTCTCATCTTAGGGAAATTACGAATATCTCTTTAGATGAGTGAATCACGATAAATGATTCATGCTGTAAATCTTGTTAAATACTGACATCTTCTGTAGAAATTTGGTACTACATTTCAATTCCAGTTGATCATTTTTAGAGGAAAGATCCGGACCTGAGAACTGAAAAGTGTGAAGTCACAATCCAAAGGCTATGGGGATGGGGCAAGAGACAAGAGAACTCTAAACACCAAGACATTGTTGCTCTAGTAGCACCTAAATCTCTGTACCCCTGTTTGCCCTAAGGTTTTTAGCCTTAAGTCTCTTCAAAGGCTTTTTTTCATGAAAGTATAGCCAGCTTTTAAATGGAGGTTAATAAAGATTCATTTAGAGTAATGGTATAGTCCAATGTACTGGGAAACAGGTATAAATGCCCAAACTGTGCACAAATGGCATCCATGGATAAATTACCCCACCTGGATGGTCAGAGGAACTGCACGAACCTCCTCCCGCTTCCTTCCTGTCTGGAACAAGCTTCCTTCCCACAATATCCCTTTATTGCATGTCTCTTATATGGCTCATCTTTAATGATGGTGAAGTCTGTGATAACAGGAATGGTATGAGTGAGGGGAGAGTCCCCTCTAGAGTTATCTACCTTGCTTCTACCATCCCATTTCCTCACTCCTCTCAGCCAAAGTCCAATCTGTCTGCCCTTAATTCAGAGTGTCTCTGTCAACTAAATAAAATTGCCAGAGAAGTTCCTCAGGTCTACAAATACATACCCTTATCATGTATGGTTTTATTTTGTCTATCTCTCCAATCTAGGTGAAAAAATGAGAGAGACTGTTTATGCCTATTTGTCCATCCTTAGGAATTTTGAAAACCTCTAGGTAGCAATAAGTGCTGCAGCTTGCTATAGGCGAAGAGGAAGAAAAGCTATGTAAAAACACATAATGAACGGGCTAGAAAAGAACTACTAGGAACAAACAGGCAGACTGACATTGTAATAAGAGGAAGCAGAAGAGGCCAATCACCATGGCTGGGCTCACAGGAGGGCATGACTCAGATAGGAAGCCTTGGCTCTCCATCCCCTTCATAGCTTAGCACTATATGGCTTGCTTTTTACAGTGAACTTCAGGTCATTCTTTAAAGACCCTTGAATGGAATTTCTTATGGGGAAACAGTCATTCTCTCGGTATCAACCTAGGTCCTTAAGTTGGCCAAACTCAGTCACATTGTCTCTTCATATCATAATTTCTCAACCATTCTCTGTAAGAGTTTGAGGCCAGCCCAAGGAACACAGTGAAACCCTAACTATACTAAAGATAATTTGTGTTGCACAAACATATTCCAAGTGCTCAACAGCCAAATGTGCCTAGGGGCTCTGTACCAGACAACACAGACATAAAACATTTCCAACATCACAGTAGGAGAAAGGCATATATATATGGAGAGAGACAGAAACATGTATAGAGAGATAGAGAGAGAGACAGATTTACAGAAGATAAGTTCCATCAGGGGTGTCCAACCTGTGGCCTGAAGGCTGCATGCAAGTTATTTGAGGACCGTTTTATTTATCTGTGGAGTAGGATATGGTGAAACGTATGCACAGACCCTTTGGTTTTGCTCATTAGCTTTCATTAGTGTTTTTGTCTTTGTGTCTAACGTATGGTCTAAGACAACTCTTCTTCCAGTGTGTGGCAGAAAAGAAAAAGACTGGATACCCCTGCTTGGGTCTAGATAATTTAGTGTCAACATCAAAGTGGCACACTCATATTTAACTTTATTCTAGAGAGGAAAGCATATTTCCAAGAAACTGAATAAATCCATACAGAGAAAAAGGTTAAGCTGAAAGCTATTGATTATTTATAAGCATCTATTATGAAATAAAAACATAAGAGTAAAAAGATAAAGAAACTGCTAAAGGTGAGGAGTAAGGAAATAGGGAGTCGTGAATCCATGGATACAAAGCAGATGTGCAGGATGAATATCTAGAGATCTAATGCACAACATGAGAACTACACTTGTACTGTACTTGGGACTCTGGCTAAATGAGATTTTAGCAGCCCTTGCCACCAAAATAAAACTAAACGGGTAACTATATGAGCTGATAGATATCATAATGTCCTTCACTGCAATAACCTCTTTACTATCTATACGTATCCCATAACATCATGTTGTATATCTTTAATATACACAATAAAATTTATTTCCAATAAAAAGAAATTACTCCAATATTTTTTGCATTTTTCTTCAAAAATATGCTCATGCAAAGAAAATCTATGAATTTGTATGTTTGATATGTTAAACACATAGCTCAATCATGTGACTATCAAGGGTAAGGCAAAAAGTTACAGATTTATGAACCTTGACTGCAACCAAGGAAAAATCCCATAACTGGCAAAATGAATTCTGTCCATTTGCCAAAGTTCTGACTTGTAGAGAATGTAGAAATAACAGGAATCCCACATTATAGGATCCATGCCAGTTAAAAAGTTTTCCCTGAACTGCCCTCAACTGAGAAAAGAAGTTTTAGATGAGAAGAAACCAGCAAAATGACCCTGGCAACATGAAAAAACAAGCTAATTTGACACCCTCAAGGGATCATAATGAATCTATAGCAATGGAACCTAACTAAAAAGAAAATGTCGAAATGTCAGAAATGGAATTTGGAATACAGACAGGAAAGAAGACAAATGGGCTTGAAGAGAAAGTTGAAAGCCAACCCAAAGAAGCCAAAAAAATATTTAAGGACATCAATGAAAAAAATGAAAAAGTCACTAAAGAGCTAGACAATATAAGAAAGAACTAAAAGAAAGAGTCATTTAGGGAATTTCAAAAGGCAGCAGGAAGTTTCAGCAACAGACCAGACCAAATAAAGAAGGAATCTTAGCTCCTGGAGACAACACTCTTAAACTAACCCAAAGACACAGGAAAAAAAAAAAAAAAAGGAAGAATGAACAATTACTCAAAAGAAATATGGAACTATGTAAAGTGAACCAGTTATACAAATTACAAGTATCCTTGAGGTAGAAGAAAAAAAAAGCTAAAAGCATGGAAAACCTATTCTAGGGAATTACTGAGGGAAACTTCCCTGGAATATCCAGAGATTCAGACACAAAACGGTCACTGAACACTGAAGATTCATAGCTAACAGGAAATCTCTAAGACAAGTAATCATCAACTTGGTTAAAGTCAAAATGGAGAGGCTCAGTGCCCATAGCTCAAGTGGTTAGGGTGCTGGCCACATACACTAGGGTGGGTTCAAAACCGGCCCGGGTCTGCTAAACAACAATGACAACTACAACAAAAAAAATAGCCGGGCACTGTGCCAAGTGCCCGTAGTCCCAGCTACTTGCTACTTGGGAGGCTGAGGCAAGAGAATCACTTAAGCCCAAGAGTTTGAGTTTGCTGTGAGCTGTGATGCCATAGCACTCTACTGAGGGTGACATAGTGAGACTCTGTCTTAAAAAAAAAAAAAAAAAGTCAAAATGGAGGTAATTCTATAAGTAGCAATACAAAAGCAACAACTAACCTATGAAGTAAAACCAAACCAAAATGAAGTGATTGGGGACCTATTTTTAGTCTTCTAAAGAAAACAGAACAATTGACAGTCAAGAATTTTGTTTCCTGCAAACACTTAGTTTAATAAACGATGTAGGGAGGGGCAGAGCAAGACGGCAGCTGAGCTCTCCTAGAATGACTGGGGAAAAAGAGAGAACCCAGCCATACCTGGCACAGGGATCATACCCAGAGTCATAGCTCAGGGAGCACATCAAGATGGTGAGCTAGATACAGAGTATGATCCAGGGCTGTGGAAATCTGACAAATTAAGCAAGTGATTGCAACCAGCTGGGATCAGCTGGCTGCCCATAGTGGCCCAGATGGGAGGAAGCCTTTCTGGAGTTTTCAGTTGTTTAGGGGAAGCTGTGCATTGCGTGGAAAGCTTGGAAGAGTGGGTGGACTTAAACAGTATACAGCAACCAGATTTGAATGCCAGTTGGAGTGGATCTGCCAAACTGAGAAGGTCTCAGTGGTCAGGGGGCTGCCATTGTGGGAAGGTCGTTAGAAGGTCTTAGCAGGGCCTAAAGCACAGCCTTCTTAATTCCTCCTGCCAGGATCAGAACTTCACTCTTGGGACAGGCTGAGGGACTCTCATACCCCACAGGAACTGGAGTCCTAGGGTACTTACTGTGAGAACTTCCCCTGAAGGATTCTTGTGAGCTTTAAGATCCCAACCCCACAGGGTATGAATTCTGAGGAAACAATCAGGCAACTAAGTTTGGAATAAGGAACATAGAGGTTGCTGACTGTGCTTTCTGTCTCCTAAAAAAAACCCAGAGCACCACCTCGCGTCCCAGGGACACACTGCAACATACTGTCATCAAGAGCAAGGATTAACATAGCCTTCACCTCACTTTCTTTCTTTCTTTCTTTTTTTTTGCAGTTTTTTTTTGGCCGGGGCTGGGCTTGAACCCGCCACCTCCGGCATATGGGGCTGGCACCCTACTCCTTTGAGCCACAGGCGCCACCCTCACCTCACTTTCTTAACTGTTGTGTTAAGACATTTATACTCTACACTTAATAGTTTTGACATTTACCCCTGTAAAATGCACCATAGGTGTGGTCCCCAAAACCAGCACATTGTATCCCATAAATGCATTAACGTACATAGCTATGATTTAATTAAAAAAAGAAAAAAAGAGACCAAGGATTTCTGTTTAAAACAAAGGAGGCAGTGAGAAGTTAAAAGGAGAACAAAGAGGTGTACAAGGAGAAAAAACACATGAGGGCTCGGCGCCTGTGGCTCAACTGGCTAGGGCGCCAGCCACGTACACCTAAGGTGGCGGGTTCAAATCCCCAGCCGGGACCCGCCAAACAACAATGACGGCTGCAACCAAAAATAGCCGGGCGTTGTGGTGGGCGCCTGTGGTCCCAGCTACTTGGGAGGCGGAGGCAGGAGACTCGCTTGAGCCCAGGAGTTGGAGGTTGCTGTGAGCTGTAATGCCACGGCACTCTACCCAGGGGGACAGCTTGAGGCTCTGTCTCAAAAAAAAAAAAAAAAAAAAAGAAAAAACACATGAGGAGGAACCAAAAGAAAAACTCAGGCAACATGCAAACCCCAGAGGAACTCCCCCAGAGGCAGCTACTGCAGAAGACTCCACCTATAAAGAATTAATGGACTTAACAGAAAGAGAATTTAAAATATGGATGATAAACTGTAATCCTAGCATTCTGGGAGGCAGAGGCGGGTGGACTGCCTGAGCTTACAGGTTCGAGACCAGCCTGAGCCAGAGCAAGACCTTGTTTTTAAAAATAGCTGGGCGTTGTGGTGGGTGCCTATAGTCCCAGCTACTTGGAAGGCTGAGGCAAGAGAGTTTGAGGTTGTTGTGAGCTGTGACACCATGGCACTCTACCAAGGGAGACAAAGTGAGACTCTGACTCAAAAAAAAAAAATATGGATGATAAAGACAATAAAAGGAATGGATGAGGAAATAGAAAGACAGAACCAAAAGTTGGACACGAGATATGTAGAATATGGAAGGGATAAGGCGGAGCTTAAGGAAATGAAGAAGATAATAAGGGAATGTAAAGATGCAGTAGAAAGTATCAAAAATTGGTTAGACCATGGAGAACAAAGAACCTGAGAGCTAGAGGAACAGAACATTTTACCTCCAAACTGTTGAATACACATTCCTCTCATCACCGTTTGGAACAATCTCCAAGACTTATATTTTAGGTCACAAAACAAGTCTGAGTAAATTTTAAAAAATCAAAATCATACCATGTATTGTTTCAGACCACAGTAGACTAAAATTAGAAATCAATTCTAAGAGAAATGCTCAAATCTATACAGTCATGGAAATTTAAAAACCTGCTACTGACTGATTCTGAGTCAATGATAAATTTAAAGTACGCAGCAAAAGATTCCTTGAACTGCATGACAAAGGGGACACATGTTATCAAAAATCTATAGGCTACAGCAAAAGCAATCCTAAGGGGAAAGTTCATAGCCTTAAATGCCTACATCAGAAAGACAGGCTAGGTGCAGTGGCTCATGCCTGTAATTTTAGTACTCTGGGAAGCCCAGGTAGAAGGATTGCTTGAGCTCAAGAGTTTGATACTGGCTTGGCACCTGTGGCTCAAGTGGCTAAGGTGCCAGCCACATACACCTAAGGTGGCAGGTTTGAATCCAGCCTGGGCCTGCCAAAACAACAATAATGGCTGCAACTGAAAAATAGCCGGGCATTATGGCAGGCGCCTATGGTCCCAGCTACTTGGGAGGCTGAGGCAGGAGACTTGCTTAAGTCCAGGAGTTGGAGGCTGCTGTGAGCTATGATGCCATGGCACTCTACCCAGGGGGATAGCTTGAGGCTCTGTCTCAAAAAAAAAAAAAAGAGTTTGACACCAGCCTGACCAAGAACGAGACTCTACTGAAAACAGAAAAATTAGCCAGGCATTGTGGTGAATGCCTATACT
>NW_003852504.1:6574477-6576105 GCF_000181295.1 Otolemur garnettii | reverse complement strand
CTCTACCCAGGGGGATAGCTTGAGGCTCTGTCTCAAAAAAAAAAAAAAAAAAAAGGAAAAAGAAGCCCTATTCAATAAATGGTGTTGGGAAAACTGGATATCCATATACAATAGAATGAAACAGGATCCCAACCTCTTGCCACACATAAAAAGTAATTTGAGATGGATTAAAGATTTAAATGTAAGGCATGAAACCATAAGAATTCTAGAAGAAAATATTGGAAGAGCTCTTACAGACGCTGGCCTAGGCAAAGAATTTATGCCTATGACCCCCAAAAGCAAATACAGCAACAACAAATCTAAATGGGACTTAATTAAATTAAAAAGCTCTTTCTGCACATCAAAAGAAATAATCAACAGAGTAAATAAGCAACCTACAGAATGGGAGAAAATATGCACACACTAAATCTAATAAAGGGTTAATATCCAGAATCTACAAAAAAAAAAAAAAATTAGAAAGAATAGAAAAACAATCCCATTGAAAATTGGGCAACAGACAATCACGAAGGAAATGCAAATAAAAACCACAATGAGGGGCAGGGCCTGTCGCTCAGTGAGTAGGGCACCAGCCCTGGCCCCATATACCGAGAATGGCAGGTTCAAACCCAGCCCTGGCCAAACTGCAACAAAAAATAGCCAGGCGTGGTGGCAGGCGCCTATAGTCCCAGCTACTTGGAAGGCTGAGACAGAAGAATCGTCTAAGCCCAAGAGCTGGAGGTTGCTGTGAGCTATTATGCCATAGCACTCTACTGAGGGTGACAAAGTGAGACTCTGTCTCTAAAATAAATAAATAAATAAATAAAACCACAATGAGATACCACCTTAACCCTATAAGAATGGCTTTATTAAAAAGTCAAAAAACAATAGATGCTGGCATGGAGAGAGAAAGGAACATTTTTAGATGCTGGCATGCAGAGAGAAAGGAACATTTTTAGACTGTTGGTGGGACTACAAATTAATACAGCCTCTGTGGAAAACAGTAAGGAAATTCTTCAAAGAAACAAATGTAGACCTACCATTTGATCCAGCAATCCTACTGCTGGGTATATACTCAAAGGAAATGAAGTAATTTTGTAACAGAGACACCTGCCCTTGAATGTTTACCACAACACAATTCACAATTGCAAAGATACGGAACCATGGAGTACTATTCAGCCATAAAAAGGAATGAAATACTATCTTTTGCAGCAACAGAAATGGAACTGGAGACCATTATTCCAAGTGAAGTATCTCAGAAATGGAAAAACAAACACCAATTGTACTGTCTAATAACTGGGAACTGAACAATATGCATGCATGGGCACAAAGAGATACGAAGTCATTCGAATCCAAGAAGGGAGGAGGGTAGAGGTGGGTGAGCGACAAAAACTTACCTAATGGGTAAAATGAGCACTATTGTGGTGAGAAGCAAACTAAAAGCCCTGACGTAAATATTATACAAGTTACACATGTCACTAAACATTGGTACGCCCTTAATATTTTTAAGGAAATAAAACTACAGGAAAGAAATTAACAATTCAAAATAACTGGATTGGCGCCTATAGCTCAACCGGCTAAGGCGCCAGCCACGTACACCTAAGGTGGCGGGTTCAAATCCCCAGCCCGGACCCGCCAAACAACAATGACGG
>NW_003852504.1:6567604-6574011 GCF_000181295.1 Otolemur garnettii | reverse complement strand
TTCAAAATAACAAAATAAAATAAAAGATTAGAAATTATAAGTGATAGTAATATTTGGGATAACTTTATTTCTTTATCATGGGAAATTTTCTACATTTGTATTTTTTAAATAAACGTGTATTTTTTTTAATCAGGAAAATACTATTTTTACTTTGAAGAAGAAAGAGATGTGTGCTGACATTGTAATGCTTCTCTATATATTCCGGAAACACTTAATAGTTCATAAAACATTTCTTTAGGATTAGTACAGATCAGGTAACTTTTAACTCAGTTTCAAGTCGATCAAGATCAGCTTATAAAATTCATACCAATGTCAATGTTATTGGTGCTGCAAATAATTTTAAATTTCCATTTTATGGCTTTCTCAAATTAAGCTGCCTAGCTTTTTTCCCCCTCAAACTATTGCTTTTACTTTGCTTAGTTGCTATGCCTGTATACTGATTTTACTTAAAGTCATCTTCATTTTCCAGGGGTTAAACAAAAAATCAGGAACATCTCATGAATTTGCACAGCATCCTTGTGCAGGGGCCATGCTCATCTTCTCTGTATTGTTCCAATTTTAGTAGATGTGCTGCTGAAGCGAGGACAATTGCCTGGCTTTTTATATGCATATGTGAATATCTTTCATGTCAAGCTGCTGAATTATTAAATAGGGTAGACATATTACTTCACATCAACAGATAGTACCTGGAGAGTTTTCTTAACTTCTACTCTTAATAGTAAATCTACACAGAATTTCACATAAAATATAACATTTTCTCTAAATGAAAATTAACCTAAAAATATCTTTTGCTTATGTTTAAGACAGCATGCTTTTTTATAAGGCAGGGGCAGGGGACAAGACTGCATACTTTTTATCAGTAGAGAAGTTCAGCTTAATAATTCTCTAAGACCTAAAACCAACAGAAAAAAAAACCTAAAAGCAGAAAACAGAATAAAAATGTCAAAGTGATTTTACCACTCCAAACTGCTCTTACAATTATAAAACACTTCTAGAAAGAAAATATTAAAGTTGCCCTTTCTTTTCATTTCTTTTTCAAAGAAAGAACATTCTGTGCAAATCCCTACAGTTCAGTCATAAAGTAACAAGACTGATTAAGATTGATTTGTGGGGCGGGGGTTTGGGAGAGAAGCTACAGGAGACTCAAAAGATTAATCATACCGTGGACTGGAAGTACATGTTCTGATACATTAAAGGCTGGTCAGCTACAATGTCAGCAGCTATACTGACTAGAACTAAGTTCTGATGTAAACTAGCAATCAATAAATCAATTATGTACATTGAGTAAAAATCCAAATTTTGCATTTAAATAAGTTAAACAAGTCTTTCTTTAATTCAAGTAAGACTTTGACAAGTTAAAAGGAGCTTAGAGTAGGAAATAATGCTATGATGCACGGGCGTAAAGGATTTTAATGGGATAGGGAAAATGTCTATGATAATATTTAAATGGTTGGTTGCTCAATCACCCACAGGACTGATGAAAATGTGAAAAGGGTCAAAGACTTGAGTCATTCAAATAGATGATTAGGAGACAAAGAAGGTTGGATGTTAAATGTAGATAAATGGTCTTATTCTCAATAAAAATGAAAACATAATCCAAGTTTCTACAAAGATGAACTACAACACTGATTTATGATATAGTCAAGACACTGGACATATATTCTCATCTTCAAAGAAGTGAGGACAAAATTCCTATTCTAAAGGAAAAGAATAACTTCATAAAGCAGACATAAAACCAGAAACAAAGTAATAGCCTAAATTAATAAACATCAAACATTCACAAGATCAAAGAAACTATGGATGGAATTCACTTGTAAAGATCACACTGATTTTGTTTTATCTCAGAGTGTCAATATTCTGATGCACTCCAGATTGTGTGACACAAGCAGAGTGATTGTGGAGCAAAAGGGGGTTCTTCAATTTGCCAAAGCTCTAGTTTCATGTGTGCTTTCTGGTAAACAAGTATTGAGCCATCTTATTTATAAGACCTATTTCCATATGACTTAAGTATGACTACTCCCAAGCCAGTCTATCTCAGGAGAGCATATCTGCCACCTATAAGTATGTAGAGCCAGAAAAGCATCTCAAGTTCCAACATCAATTCCTCCAAGGTGAGCAGTTTAGAAAAGAAAATATTCACTTTGATGTAAAGTACTACTGAATATATTGGAAATATGTCACTGTAACAAAGTGAAATGAATGTGTAAGTATGGTTTGCAGATATTTAAAAAATATAAGAAAACCTATAATTGCCACCTTTTCTATAAAAAAAAATAACATATTATTAAACATACGTACGCAGTAGCTCTTCAGTCTGATAAAATCTACAGTCATAGGAATGGATCTATCACTATTTCTATTCAGTGCTTTGATGTAATCCAGCAGGTCAGCAAAGAATTTATAACCCCCTTTGAGCACACAAAGGGCTACAATGTGATGGCCTCCCATCTCCTTCATCACATCTCGAGCAAGCCGTTCAGTCCTACAGAAATAAAATCAGAAATTTAATAGAACATTTCATACACTTAAACTCTATAACAAACATCTCTTGAGCATTAAACTTCCACAAACATACCCTTTGCCCCCATTAAGCAAATCTTTGCTTCATAAAGCAAAGAATCTGATAACTTAAAAAACAAGTATAGGCTCAGCACCTGTGGCTCAAGCGGCTAAGGCACCAGCCACATACACCTAAGGTGGCGGGTTCAAAGCCCGGGCCTGCCAAACAACAATGATGGCTGCAACCAAAAAATAGCCAGGCGTTGTGGCAGGCGCCTGTGGTCCCCGCTACTTGGGAGGCTGAGACAGTAGACTCGCTTTAGCCCAGGAGTTGGAGGTTGCTGTGAGCTGTGATGCCACAGCACTTTACCCAGGGGGACAGCTTGAGGCTCTGTCTCAAAAAAAAAAAAAAAAAGCAAGTATACTATATCATCTATCATACATGTTAAAACTGCAAATAAAAACAAGATATCATTTTTACCTATTAGACTGGCAAATTCTGATAAATGTGATTTCTCTGATATCAACATTAGAAGAGATTATGACAAAAAGGGCATTTTCATGCATCTTTGGGAATATAAAATCATGCAGCTTTCTTGGAGGATAATTTGGCAGTACCAAAACATTCAATAAATACCTTCCCCTTGACCCAGAATTTCTACTTAGATAAAGTTGAACAAATGCTTAACTACAAAAATGAATGTTCCTCTCTAACACAGTCTGTAAGAACAAAATAATGGAGAGATCTTGAGTATTATTAATAATGGATTGTTTAGGCTTGGCACCTGTAGTTTAGTGGTTAGGGTGCTGACCACATGCACTGGGGCTGGTGGTTTTGAACCAGCCAGGGCCTGCTAAACAACAATGACAGCAATAACAACAACAAAAAAATAGTCAGGCATTGTGACAGGTGCCTATAGTCCCAGCTACTTGGGAGGCTGAGGCAAGAGAATGACTTAAGCCCAAGAGCTTGGGTTGCTGTGAGCTTTGATGTCACAGCACTCTACCAAGGGTGACATAGTGAGACTCTGTCTAATTAAAAATAAAGAAAGAAAGAATGGACTGGTTAAATCAGTTATGGTATATCTATAAAACAGAATGCTATGCAACTTTTAAAATATGAGCTAGCTTAGGCAGGTGTGGTGGCTCAGACCTGTAATCCTAGCACTATAGGAGGCCCAGGTGGGAGGATCCCGTGAGATCAGGAGTTTGAAGACTAGCCTGAGCAAAGCCAGACTCTGTCTCTGCTAAAAATAGATTAGCTAGGCTTGGTGGTGGCTATCAGTATTTCTAGCTACTCGAGGGGCTGAGGCAGGATCATCACTTGAGCCTAGGAGTTTGAGGTTGCTGTTAGCTAGGCTTGAGGCCACAGCACTTTAGCCTGGGCAACAGAGTGAGACTCTGTCTCAAAATAAATAAATAAATAAAAGATTCCTGAAAAAAAAAAATAAGAGCCTAGCTCTAGATGCACTAATATAAAAAAGTTCAGTAATTTTTTTTGGAGAGAGAGTCTCACTCTGTTGCCCCAGCTAGAGTACAATGGTGTCATCATAGCTCACTGCAACCTCAAAACTCCTGAGGTTAAGTAATCCTCCTGCCTCTGGTCCCAAGTAGCAGGAAGGGACTACAGGTGTGTAACACTACATCTGGCTAATTTTTCTATTTTTTATAGATACAGAGATCTTGCTCTTGCTCAGACTGGTCTCAAACTCCTGACCTCAAACAATTTTTCCACCTTAGCCTCCCAAAATGCTAGGACTATAGGTGCTAAGCCACTACATCAGGCCTACAGTACATTTTAAAACTGTATGCTAGTACATACCCATGTGTTAAGAATCTATTCGTATATATGCACATTTGCTTATAGTATGTGTGCATAGCCAGTGCCTAGGGAAGGATTACATATAGCAGGCTGAAAGAAGTGAAATTTACCCTTCTCATTTATAGCCTCCATAGTTAGAATGTTTTACAACATAAACACACTGATAATTTTTAAATAAAAAAAGAATACTTAGGGTGGTGCCTATGGCTCAGTGAGTAGGGCACCGGCCCCATATACAAAGGCTGACGGGTTCAAACCCAGCCCCAGCCAAACTGCAACAAAAAAAATAGCTGGACGTTGTGGCAGGCACCTGTAGTCCCAAGCTACTCGGGAGGCTGAGGCAAGAGAATTGCCTAAGCCTAGGAGGTGGAGGTTGTTGTGAGCTGTGATGCCACAGCACTCTACCAAGGGCAATAAAGTAAGACTCTGTCTCTAAAAAAAAAAAAAAAAGAAAAGAAAAGAAAGAAAAGAATATTTAGGGTGGCACTCATGGCTCAGTGGGTAAGCCCCATATACCGAGGGTGGCAGGTTTGAACCTGGCCCCAGCCAAATTGCAACAAAAAAATAGCTGGGCATTCTGGTGGGCACCTGTAGTCCCAGCTACTTGGGAGGCTGAGGCAAGAGAATCGCCTAAGCCCAGAAGTTGGAGGTTGCTGTGAGTTATGATGCCACAGCACTCTACTAAGGGCAATAAAGTAGAGGCTCTGTCTTCTTAAAAAAAAAGAATATTTAGACACACAGAGCAAGCATTCATATACTGAAGTAAGGCTTTCCACTATAATTCATTTGAGGGAAAATTTTCAAGCTAGATGTTCAGAATAATCAAAATCTGACCTTGCCCTACCCCAGCCCATTACCCTCTGTGATTAGAGTTCGTTTCTCCAATCTCCCTTCAATGTTTACTTTGTTCTACTCCCTACAGATTTCCATTACACCATGAGTTATACTAGGTAATTAGTAAGGTCACCATCTTTTGTTTTTTGTTTTTTTTAGCAAAAAAGGCTTTAAAAATAGCAAGTTGGCCTAGTTCATATTCAAATTTCAACTACTCAGAACAGTTATAGACACTTATAATTAATATCAGAAAAAATAAAAAGGCTTCAATTTAAGATCTTACTAACCTGTCCATAATTAGTCCATGAGGAATAAACACCTTTTCCAAAACCTCAGCATAATGATTAGGTATGCAAAATAAATCGAGGTCATAACCTGGTTCATCATCACTAATCTGAAAAAGAAATATAGCTGTTTCAACCAGAGCATTACAGGATACAAACATTTGACTGGATTTAGATATTTTAAAAAACCTTTATCTAACAGAGAAATGTAGTTACAAGATGATATCAAAAACTATTAACTTTGGAGGTATGACAATAAATTATAATTATATAAGAAAACAACCATGTCTTAATTAAGAATGTAGAAGTAAAATGATGTGGAATTCCCTTTAGGTCACAAAGAGGAAAATAAAAATTTAAAGACAAATGTGGCAAAATCCTGATAATATTTTAAACACGGGTGATAAGTATATAAGGATTCATTATATTCGTCTCTCCATTTCTGAATATATTTGAAATTAAGTGAAAAAAACTAATACACTACAGTCTAACAAGATAAAATATCACAATGAACAAGAAAAACTGCTGTCCTTCATTTCAAATCCAAATAGTCTCCCTCATCTCACAGTAGGCGGGGAAATCACCAAAAAAGCCAAATAATCTTTCGAAAACCAAAATCCTGGAGTCTGAGATTGTTAGAGTCAACTCGTTGAGTCCGGCACATGAGATAGTACGTACTCCAAGTTTAAGTGGGACTACATACTGGTTGTCTTGATATGCCTGGCATCTGCCACACAAAATATTTTAACAACACTGATGATGTGGTACCCGTGGTGGTAAAATGTGCCGTAATTACAGCTTTATAAATACTATATACGTACCTATACACATAGATGAAAAGACTACAAGGAAATCATAGAAGTTATTATCTTTGAAAGGGCAGTTATAACAATTTTATTTAGTTCTTTATTCTTTGTTCTTTTTTTTTTTTTTTTTTGAGACAGAGTCTCACTACATCGCCCTTGATA
>NW_003852504.1:6560997-6567446 GCF_000181295.1 Otolemur garnettii | reverse complement strand
CCCACCAGCTCTGGTGTTTGTGGCTGGCACCCTAGCCACTGAGCTACAGGTGCTGAGCCTATTCTTAGTTCCATATTCCAAATTTTCTTCAATGAGTATAACTTTTTTAAAAAAATATTCAATAGTCTTTCATATAAATTATGTTTGGCAGTACATATTTTTATATATACATATAAAAAGTATAGGGAAATTTTAAAAGATGCATTAAAACAAAATACACAAATGAAATAAATCAACACATAAAAATATAAGAGTGTATGGGCGGCACCTATGGCTCAAAGGAGGAGGGTGCTGGCCCCATATGCCGGAGGTGGCAGGTTCAAACCCAGTCCCGGCCAAAAACTGCAAAAAAAAAAAAAAAAATTTTATATATATAAAAATAAAAGAGTGTGAAGGAAAAGATGGGTGAAGTGTGAGTATGAAGAAATATATCAAGTGATAGTAAATGAGGAATTACCACTTTCTACATTTTAATATTTGTTTTTTGTCAGTGCCACTATTATTAGTTAATGAATAAATCCCATTTACCATTATTTCAAAGTTTATTCAGAGAAATAAGCCAGAAAGAACTATAACATCATCTCACATGATATTCAAGATTAAATATCTTTCAAATCTCATTCATAAAGCTGATTATTTAAGCTTTGACAGTTTTCAAGTATACTAGTTAAGCCAGGCATTGTGGCTCACACTTGTAATACTAGCACTCTAGGAGGCCAAGGTGGGTAGCTTGCCTGAGCTCAGGAGTTCAAGCTTAAGACCCTGTCTCTACTAAAAAAGAGAAAAACTAGCCTGGTATTGTGGTGGGCACCTATAATCCTAGCTACTTGAGAGGCTGGGGTAAGAGGATCGCTTGAGCTCAAGAGGTTTCTATGAGCTATGACACCACCGTACTCTACCCAGGGGACAGAGTGAGACTGTCTCAAAAAGAAAAAAAAAGAAAGAAAGAAAAAGAAAAAAGGTGGGCAGCACCTGTGGCTCAAAGGAGTAGGGCGCAGGCCCCATATGCCGGAGGTGGCAGGTTCAAACTCAACCCCAGCCAAAAACTGCAAAAAAAAAAGAAAAAAAAAGAAAAAAGGAAATACTGGTCAAATCATAATTAAATCTCAGTGTATCAGCTAACACCTACTGGTCACCTCCTCTTTCAATTGGTATCATATTAGTACTTAGAGATAAGCAGCTTAACTTTTAATAAATTTAAAAAATATAATTGTAAGATTTATAACATTGTTCACAGAATTCAATTATATTGAGGTTTCTACTGCTAAAAAATTTTCGGTCTGTGTTATTTCTCTTTCAGTCCAAAAAGCTCAAAATTTATTTTGAGTTCTAAGACTTTGGTGGAATTTATTTATTGTCAGGGTAGTTCATACTACATGTGCACTACTTTGACTCCTGTGTACAAGGTCAGGAGGCTGGCCATAATTATCTTCAGGTAAATAGACTGGGACATGACCTTAGGCCTAGCCATGTGGGGGCACAGTGCTCCACAGTAGGCAAAAGTCAATACTAACTTCTTTTTAAATAAACATTTAGTACCTTCATAAGCAGGAAAAAAATTCATTTGTGAGTGAAAAGATTATGCCAGATCCACTAAGATTAACTGCTAATATATCTGCTAAACCTGTATATAATGTTTATATCAGAACATATTTACTACAAAAAGAATGGAAATGGGACATTTATGTCACCTACAGGAGCATTCCAAGAATATTTTTCTAAGCAAATGTTGCTTTTATAAATTTTATGGACTGAAATGTAGTTCATGTTTGGGGAAAAAGAGGTAAGAGTTTGTTAGACCGACTCGATGCCTGTGCCCAAGCAGCTAAAGTGCCAGCCACATACACCAGAGCTAGCGTGTTCGAATCCAGTCCAGGCCTGCTAAACAACAATGATGGCTGCAACCAAAAATCAGCCAAGCGTTGTGGAGGCGCCTGTAGTCCCAGCTACTTGGGAGGCAGAGGCAGGAGAATCGCTTAAACTCAGGAGTTGGAGGTTGCTGTGAGCTGTGATACCACAGTACTCTACCCAGGGCGACAGCTTGAGGCTCTGTCTCAAAAAAAAAAAAAAAAAGAGTTTGTTAAATTATTATAAGATGACATAATACAAATTAATGTCAGACACATCAGAATCTATCTGCTATCATCTTACAAGATTAGACGTGTCCAAATTCGGGGCGGCACCTGTGGCTCAATGAGTAGGGAGCCTATCCCATAAACTGAGGGTGGCGGGTTGAAGCCCAGCCCCAGCCACACTGCAACAAAAAAAATAGCCAGGTGTTGTGGCAGGTGCCTGTAGTCCCAGCTACTTGGGAGGCTGAGGCAGGAGAATCGCTTAAGCTCAGGAGTTGGAGGTTGCTGTGAGCTGTGATACCACAGTACTCTACCCAGGGCGACAGCTTGAGGCTCTGTCTCAAAAAAAAAAAAAAAAAGAGTTTGTTAAATTATTATAAGATGACATAATACAAATTAATGTCAGACACATCAGAATCTATCTGCTATCATCTTACAAGATTAGACGTGTCCAAATTCGGGGCGGCACCTGTGGCTCAGTGGGTAGGGCACCGGCCTCATATACCGAGGGTGGCGGGTTCTAATCCAGCCCCAGCCAAACTGCAGCAAAAAACCAGCCAGGCGTTGTGGCAGGCACCTATAGTCCCAGCTACTTGGGAGGCTGAGGCAGGAGAATCGCTTAAGCCCAGGAGTTGGAGGTTGCTGTGAGCTGTGTGATGCCACGGTTCTCTACTGAGGGTAATAAAGTGAGACTCTGTCTCTTAAAAAAAAAAAAATAGAAGTATACAAATTCGTAGTGCTTTTAAAATCAAGAAGATCCAGACTGCCAAAAATGACTTTCCTAAAGCTTACTTACCCTTACCCCAGTCCTCCCAGTTATTCACTTCTGTCACAAGAACAAACCAGGCCCCACCTACAACTCTTTGAAATACATATAGTATTTGTAACAGACTCCTGTAATCGTCAAAAAGTCTCCAGTGCCTGGCTGCCAGTTGTGTGGTTCCCTAAGAACTTCAGGAGTCTTGTTTATTTGAAAGAAAGCGAAAGCGAATTCTACACAGGATTCATTCCAGACATGCAGTTTGAAAGATTAGCAGAGGGTTGCACCTGTGGCTCAAAGGAGTCGGGCACAGGCCCCATATGCCAGAGGTGGCAGGTTCAAACCCAGCCCTGGCCAAAAACTGCAAAAAAAAAAAGCTCAGTGCCTGTGGCTCAAGTAGCTAAGGCACCAGCCACATACATCTCAGCTGGTGGGTTCAAATCTAGCCTGGGCCTGCCAAACAACAATGACGGCTGCAAACAAAAAATAACCGGGCATTGTAGTGGGCACCTGTGGTCCCAGCTACATGGGAGACTGAGGCAAGAAAATCACTTAGGCGCAGGAGTTGGAGGTTGCTGTGAGAGGTGATGCCATAGCACTCTACCCAGGGCAACAGCTTGAGGCTCTGTCTCTAAACAACAACAACAACAACAACATCAACAAACAAAGATCAGCAGGGATGTACTAAAAAATAGGAATTCTATCTCTGTCAATATACCAAATTGATTTCCAATCAGAATAGATCTACATATCATATTTATGTCAAAGTTTGGTTTGCTTTTTAATTGAATCGCTGAATCCTAAATTTGGGGTTTAAAAAAAAATTTTTTTTTTTTTTTTGAGATAAGGTCTTGTTCTCTTGCCTGCGCTGGGGTGCCATGGTGTCATCATAGCTCAGTGCAATCTTAAATTCCTGGGCTCAAACTATCCTCTGGCCTCAGCTTCCAGTGTCACGGGGACTATCAGCAGTGTACCACCAGGGCAGCTAATCAAAAAAAATGTTTTTTTGCAGAGGTGAGGTGTGGTGGTTCACACCTGTAATCCTAGTACTTTGAGAGGCAGAGGAGGGAAGATCACTTGAGGCCAGAAGTGTGACGCCAGCCTGAGCAAAAAATTAGCTAAGCATTATGGCATGTGCCTGTAGTACCTGCTAAGGCAGGAAGATCACTTGAGCCCAGGAGTTTGAGGCTGCAGTGAGCTATGATGACACCACCGCACTCTATCTAGCTGGGGTGACAGAGGAAAACACTGTATCAAAAAAATTTTTTTCTTTTGTAGAGATGGGATCCTACAGTTGCCCAGGCTGGTCTCAAACTCCTAGACTCAAGAAATCCTCCCACCTTGTTGACCTCCCAATGTGCTAGTATTACAGGTGTCAGCCACCGAAACCAACCCAAAGATTTACTTATCATTTGTTACTTCAAGCTTATATGACAACATAACTCCTCCCCAAAGGCAAAAATAAAAATTCATAAAACTTGGCTGGGTGCCCATAGCACAGTCCTTATGGCACCAGCCACATACACCAAGGCCAGCTAAACAACAATAACAACTGCAACAAAAAAATAGCCAGGCATTGTTATGGACACCTGTAGTCCCAGCTACTAGGGAGGCTGAGGCAGGAGAATCGCTTAAGCTCAAGAGTCTGAGGTTGCTGTGAGTTGTGACACAATGGCACTCTACCAAGGGCAAAATAATGAGACTCTGTCTCAAAAAAAAATTCATAATACTTGCATCATATGAGGTACTTTAGGCATGAATTCACAACTATTTTATAATTCACTATATATACATGGGGTATATTCACAGAGGTCATAGTTTAAGAAATATATGATTGGCTGGGAGGCACCTGTGGCTCAGTGGGTAGGGTGCCAGCCCCATATACCAAGGGCGGTGGGTTTGGACCCGGCCCTGGCCAAACTGCAACAAAAAAATAGCCGGGTGTTGTGGCCGGCGCCTATAGTCCCAGCTGCTCAGGAGGCTGAGGCAAGACAATTGCCTGGGCCCAAGTGCTGTGAGCTATATGACACCAAGGCACTCTACTGAGGGCAATAGAGTGAGAGACTGTCTCTACAAAAAAAAAAAAAAAGAAAACAAAATATATGATCGGCTATGGATAGACAATTGTCAGAACTGGGCAATGGGTATGTGCAGGTTCATTTATTCTATCTATTCTATAGATAGAATATCTATCTATATCATTCTATTCTATCTATTTGTGGATGTTCAAAATGCATCATAATACAAAGTTAAATTAAGGGGCAATGCATTTAAATGACGACATGGTACCAATATTAACTTTTCCCAATTTGACACTTAACCAAAAGGCCCAATCCTCTTAATTCATATTTAATGATCAAATATTAGAATACTAATTTTAGGCTCGGCACCTGTGGCTCAAGTGGCTAAGGCACCAGCTGCATACACCTAAGGTGGCAGGTTTGAATCCAGCCCAGGCCCGCCAAACAACAATGACAGCTGCAACCAAAAAATAGCCGGGCGTTGTGGTGGGTGCCTGTGGTCCCAGCTACTTGGGAGGCAGAGGCAGGAGACTCGCTTGAGCCCAGGAGTTGGAGATTGCTGTGAGCTGTGATGTCACAGCACTCTACCCAGGGGGACAGCTTGAGGCTCTGTCTCAAAAAAAAAACACCAAAATTATAAATTACAGATGAAAATATTCCTACTTGTAAAAATCATTTAAGCTAGTAATATGTTCATCTACCAATTTTATAGCAGTCTTACAAATAAATTACATATAACAACTGTTGGTCTTTCCTTCTAAGGCAGTAGTTCTCAATCTGTGGGTCGCGACCCCTTTGTAACAATGAAAATACATCGCAGCATTAGGAAGGTTGAGAACCACTGTTAAGGGTTAAAACCAGGGGTCCTCAAACTTTTTAAACAGGGGGCCGGTTCACTGTCCCTCAGACCGTTGGACGGCTGGACTGCAGGCCCCAGGACGAGACGGCTGCAAAGCAGGACAGGCAGCAGCGGCAGGCAAAAACACTCGGTGGGCTGGATAAATGTCCTAGGCGGGCTGCATGTGGCCTGTGGGCCATACTTTGAGGATGCCTGCTTCACACTAATTTACAAAAATCCAGAAGCTTTTTCTTAGTTCAAGTGTGTTCAAGTTTACCTAAGTAGTTAAAAACAACAGTTATACCCCAAAGTTTCACAACAGGTTCTATTAGGCAGATCTTGGGGGCCAATTTCATCTAACAGATCTTAGGCAAGTTTCTTCATCTAGGTGTCCCTTCAAGGTCATACCAGTGTTTATCTTCCTAATAGGGGTACCAGTTGTGTAACTTTGGGGGGTTTTCATTAGATACTGTCTGCAAAATATTTACCTCAATGCCTAAAATGCAGAGTAAATATTGAATAAATATCTACTATTGTCACCACTAAGTTAAAAGTTTAGAGGTTAGGCTCAGCACCTGCAGCACAATGGTTACATAGCCAGCCACCAGCACCAAGGCTGGTGGGTTTAAGCCTGGCCTGGGTCAGCTATCCAACAATGACAACTGAAACAACAACAACAAAAAATAAATAGTTGGGCATTGTGGTGGGTACCTGAATCGCTTAAGCCCAAGAGTTTGCTACCAAGGGTGACAGAGTGA
>NW_003852504.1:6559007-6560596 GCF_000181295.1 Otolemur garnettii | reverse complement strand
GGCATCATAACCACTATGCTACAGGCGTCAAGCCTGTATAATTCTTTTTTTTATAAAAGCAAACCAGTTAATGGATATACAAGGTTTAGAAAAGTAACTAGCACATAATTTTAGCACTATTTTAAATATTTGTTACTGCTAACAAGCCGGCAACTTAAGGGAAGGAACTTTAAGAAAGGAACAGAAATTTGCAACTAAAACCACAATGGATATCTTGATGTTCAAAAGCAACTAAAAGCCAACTCTAGCAATAACTAATTCACTCACTCTATACTGGGGTAGGCATCCTATCCCAATACTAAAACTTTTTGTCCAAATTCCAAAGCAAGTGGCTCAGAGCCCACAGTTTAGTGAGCAGGGTGCCAGCCACATATACCGAGGCTGGAGGGCCTGCTAAACAATGACAACTGCAACCAAAAAAACAGCCAGGCGCTGTGGCCGATGCCTGTAGTCCCAGCTACTCCGGAGGCTGAAGCAAGAGAATCATGTAAGCCCAAGAGTTTAAGGTTGCTGTGAGCTATGATGCCACAGCACTCTACTGAGGGCCATGTAATGAGACTCTGTTTAAAAAAAAAAAAAACCACAAAAACAAATTCCTAACCAAGTGAACAAAAACAACATCCATTTGTTGAGTACCTATTATTAGCATACGAGAGACCTAGGTTTGAGTCAGAGTTCCTCCTCTTAATAACTGTGTGACCTACAGTATGTCTGTTAATGTCTCTTAGGTCAAGTGGTTCTCAACCTTCCTAATGCCTCGACCCTTTAATACAGTTCCTCATGTTGTAGTGATCCTAACCATAAAATTCTTTTCTTTTCTTTTCTTTCTTTTTTTTTTAAGACAGCCTCAAGCTATCCTCCTGGGTAGAGTGATGCCGCATCACAGCTCACAGCAACCTCCAACTCCTGAGCTCAAGTGAGTCTCTGCCTCAACCTCCCAAGTAGCTGGGACCACAGGTGCCCACTACAGTGCCTGGTTATTTTTTGTTTGCAGCCATTATTGTTGTTTGGCTGGCCCAACTGGATTCGAACCTGCCACCTTAGGTGTAGGCCTTAGCCACTTGAGCCACAGGTGCTGAGCCACCATAAAATTGTTTTCTTTGGTACTTCATAATTATAATTTTGCTACTGTTATGAATCCATAATGTAAATATCTGATATGCAGGATGTATTTAGGCAACTCCTGTGAAATGGTCATTCAGCCCCCAAAGGGGTCGTGACCCACAGGTTGAGAACCACTGCTCTTAGGCTTCAAAGATTCCTCATCTGTAAAAATGGTAATAATCATACCATCATTGCAGGATTGTTTTGAAGATTAACTAGGACTATGTATGTGAACAGAATGATAAGTTATTATCTCTATTTCCAGTCAGGGAACTTGCAAGGGTTATTTATTCACATAGACCATCCTATAATCCTTTCAGTAATACCAGGAGGTGGTCAGCACCTCAGAAAGACGTTTAAAAAATCCTCAATGGGGCGGGGCACAGTGCTCACACCTGTAATCCTAGCACTCTGGAAGGTCTCAGGCATCCTCAAACTACAGCCCGCCTAGGACATTTATCTGGCCCACTGGGTGTTTTTGCCGC
>NW_003852504.1:6553100-6558111 GCF_000181295.1 Otolemur garnettii | reverse complement strand
AAAAAAAAAAAAAAAATACCAGACATTGATAAGAATGTTCTTAAAGGCCCAGACTCTTCACATTTTGTGCCCTGGAGCATCAGACAGCATGGGATCCAGATTCTAGTATATCAAAACTCAAGGCCTGATTTAAAATGACCTCGAATTCCCACTAGTGTAAAATAGGCATGGTTGGCTCAGCGCCCGTACCTCAGTGGTTAGGGCGCCAGCCACATACACTGGGGCTGGTGGGTTCGAACCCGGCCCACCCCTGCTGAACAACAATGACAACTCCAACTACAACAAAAATAGCTGGGGATTGTGGCGGGCGCCTGTAGTCCCAGCTACTTGGGAGGCTATGGCAAGAGAATCGCTTAAGCCCAAGAGTTTGAGGTTGCTGTGAGCTGTAACGCCACAGCACTCTACTGAGGGCGACATCGTGACTCTTTCTCAAAAAAATAAAATAAAATAAAATAGGCATGGTTACTGTTAAAGGAGCTATTGCGAAGCTTTAATGAGGCAATGCGTATTCCCACAAATGTGAATTATAGTATCTGCAGATCGAAATGCAAAGCCCAGTGCCCCACACGCCCTCTCACCCTGTCGTTTTCCATGCCCAGGCTCCAGCCAGAGGTGCCCTGTGGACCTCGTCATCACACCCCAAACTTCCAGAGCAGGGCCCCTCCTGAGAAAGCCCCACACCCTCACTCCACCGATCATTCCAGAATCGGCCCTCTGCCCCTCCCCCCTCAGCACGCTCGCAGGAGGCACATGTCAACCAAAACGCCATTTCCACCTTCCCTTCCCACACGCAGCTCTCTTCCTAGGGCTCCCCGAGGAGATACCCACCCCCGACCCCGCCGTTCCGGCCTCCGGCCACCCTCATGTAAAGTCAAGTCTGAACCAGGGAAGCTGTGGCCACCCTCGTTCCCGGGTTTCCCCGGGCACAGCGGCCCGAGCCCGCACTGCGGACCCCGAACCTCAGGGCCCGGTCGCCGTCACTCTGCCACCGGCCGCGTGGGCCTGGGCCGGGGAGGGCTGACGGGCCAAACTGCTCACCACAACGCTGGGGCTGCAGGTCGCCATAACGAAGCCGGTCGGCACGCGGGATGACCGCTGAGAAAAAGGAAGCCGGCGGCAGAGGAGAAGAGGAGGCGGAGGCGCAGCGGGAGGAGACGCCGCACGGGAAAGCCAAGGGGTTCCCGGGAACGCTCTCCGCGGCCGCGCCACCGCTTTACGCTGGGGGGAAGCAGGCCCCGCCCCGACCTCGCCCCGCCCCCGCCCCCGCCCTGTAGGCCCCGCCCGCGCTCGCCGGAGCTCCTCAGCTGGCGCGGACCGGTTTCCGTGCACTCCTGGTGGCCTTGGGAATTTTCTCTCAGAATAAACGGAGACTCCTGAACAACCTCTCTCCCTCCTTCCCTCAGTCTCCCATTCAGAGGTTCCTGCCGCCGTCTGCGTTTCTAATAGTAGGTCTAAACTGAGAACCAGCTTTTCAGATTCCAGTCACCACGTGGCTTCTTGAGACAAGCTTCACCTTCCCAAGACCTTGCACTACATCGCAGCTTCCATTTTCCTGACTCTCGGCCCAATTCTTTCAAAAATCCTTAATTTGCAAGAGTTGATACCTAGAGTTGGTTAGATCAGGGTACACAGCCGGGGGAACACTTAAGTGCTTTGTAACTGTGCACATCAGACTCTAAGCCTCTATTTTTGCCTTGGTAAAGCGATCAGATTAGCAGTACATCAACAGGATCACTGTGAGAGTTAAAGAAATACATATGCATGTATATGGTATAGTACGTAGTACATAATCAGTAAATATGAACTACTGCTTTATTTTTCCCTTCACAGTTTCCTGTATGGAACTAAAAAAAATCTTCCCCTGCAGGCTGGGTACCATGATCTGGCCTGTAATCCTGACACTCTGAGAGAACGAGGCGGGTGGATTGCTTGAGCTCAGGAGTTGGTGACCACCCTGAGCAAGAGCATACCCGGTCTCTATTAAAATTAGAAAAACTAGCCATGCATTGTGGCTGGTGCCTGTGGTCCCAGCTGCTTGTCATTGTGAGGCAGGAGGATCACTTGAACCCAGCCGGAAGTTTGAGGTTGCTGTGAGCTAAACTGATGCTAGGGCATGCTAGCCTGAGCAATGCAGTCCATCTCTGTCTCAAAAAAAAAAGAAAAACGAAAAAAAGATCTTACCCTGCTTACTTAATGCCATTCATAGTGTACATATGTACAGCTCCAGCACCCACTACAGGGCTCAGTCCATAGTTGGTGATCTCACTTTTATTGTAGACACTGAGGGATATGAGAGATTTGTTATGGGAGAAGATTTGTGAAACTGGGCAAGTCATTGCACTTAGGTTCTCCACACCACAATCTCCTCATGTTAAAAACATGAGAGAAATGGGAGGGTGCCAGTAGCAGACACTTGCAAATCCAGGCATTTTGGGAGGCTGAGGCGGGAGGATCACTTGAGCCCAGGGGTTTGATGTGCCCCAGTGAGCTATGATCAGGCTACTGCAAGCCAGCCTGGGCCATACTGTCTTAATTTTTTTTTGGACAGAGTCTCATTTTTTCACTGGGGCTAGAGTGCCATAGGTCTCACCCTAGCTCACAGCAACCTCAAACTCCTAGGCTCAAGCAATCCTTCTGCCTCAGCCTCCCAAGTAACTAGGACTACAGGTGCACACTCTACCTGGCTAATTTTTTTATTTTTATTTATTTGTTTATTTATTTAGTGAAGACCATGTCTGTCTTTGTTCAAGCTGTTCTCAAACTCTTGACCTCCTTGGCCTCCCAGAGTGCTAGAGTTACAGTCACACGTCAGCCCACCAGCCTTAATATTTTTTTAATTAAAAATAAGAAAAAATTGGGCAGCTCTCGTAGTTCAGTGGGTAGGGTGCCGGCCACGTACACCGAGGCTAGTGGGTTCGAACCCAGCCCAGGCCAGCTAAAACAACAGTGACAACTGCAACAACAGCAACAAAAATATAGCCGGGCATCATAGCAGGCGGCTACAACATTGATGATTGGCTATTACAAATATCCCAAATACTGCTATCATCATTTTTTACATATATTTTGGTGAATAGATGAATGCATTTCTACTTAATATAACCTTGAAGTTCATATTAGCACATTTTCATTATCTATCCTTTTAATACACATTGTGTTCTACAAGGAATTCACAGAACTTCCAGTTATAAATTCAGCCTTGACAAATGTGGACTCAGCTACTCACGTTTGTTTCTAAATTAAGTATCCAACAATTCAGGATCCTTCCAGCTTGCTTCTGGCTTTCAGCTCCCTTCTCCCAAATCCTGTGGTAACTGATACTCCTACATTTTAACAGTAGATTTGAAATAAATAGTGATAGCCAGATGATTGTAAAAACAAAGAAAAGTACTATTATCTCAATTCTGCCATTCTATGTGACAACTTGGAACTTCTTACTTGAGTCTAAAATGGAAAACAGCAAAACAGAGTGCAATCGGCAAGATGTAAGACCTTCGTTGGTAAGTGAAAATCTGGTTCATATATGAAATGTTTTACTGAATTTGGATAAATATATTTAAAATTGAAATGTATTCTTTTAAAATTTTAATTGTCTTCAAACTAAAGAAAATCAGAAAATAATTATTACTAATGATTGCATGATTATTACTGAAAATAACTTTGTCATATAAAGGTGAGGGTTGTTAAAATTATCTGCTATGGGTGTCACATAGGCTAGGTTTGCTACTGTTTTCTACTAGAATATCTACATGGGGGAAGAAATAAGAAAAGCATGGATGGAACCCAAGATTCCCCTTCCTTACTCCTGCCTGTCCAGAAATAATTTTGTAATCTACTTGTTGGAATTATGAGTTATTTGTGTACCATAACCAATTCCAACTATGTTTCTGTTCTACAAGTTTCGACTAAGAACCTTGTTTTTAAACTGTGGTGCTGTGTTCCTCTAAAATTTGCATTTATATGAAAAACTTATCACCACAAAAATACTTATCCTAAATGTTCATTTTTCTTTTTAAGACAAAGTCTCACTCTGTTGCCCTGGTACATTGCAATGGCATCACAGCAACCTCAAACTCCTGTGCTCAAGCAATCTTTCTTGCCTCAGCCTCCCAAGTAGATGGGACTAGACACACCCGCCACGATGCCCGGCTAGTTTTTCTATTTTTAGTAGAGATGGGGTCTTGCTCTTGCTCAGGCTGGTCTTGAACTCCTGATCCCAAGCAATCCACCCATCTCAGCCTCCCAGATTACTAAGATTACAGGCGAGCCATCACACCTGTCCTAAATGTTGAATTTTTAAACTGAATTGGTATATGCTTTCTAAATAATGTCAGTTTCACTTTCATCAAAATACATTTCCATAAACTTTACTTTTAATCCATAAATTGAATGTAAAATTGAATCATTATTGGAATTAACTAGTATGATTAAATTTATCTGTCACCATGGCTGACCACAGTGATCAAATATTTGTTTTGTTTTGTTTTTAGAGATAGTCTCACTTTATTGCCCTCAGTACAGTGCTGTGGCATCATAGCTCACAGCAACCTCCAACTCCTGGGCTTAGGTGATTCTCTTGCCTCAGCCTCCTGAGTAGCTGGGACTATAGGTGCCCACCAGAACACCCAGCTATTTTTTTTTGTTGCAGTTTGGCCAGGGCCATGTTCAAACCCACCACTCTTGGTGTATGAGGCCAGTGCCCTACCCACTGAGCCACAGGCACCACCCAGTGATCAGATATTTGGACAAACATTTTCCTGGATATTTCTGTGAAGGTGTTTTTGGATGAGATTAATATTTAAATCAGTGGATTTTGAGTAAAGCAGATTACCCTCCATAATGTGGATGGGCTTCATCAGTTGAAGGCCTTCATAGAACAAAGACTGACTTCCCCAGAGAAAGAAGGAATTCTTCAGCAGATAGCTTTTTGATTAGAACTGCAATTCCTGGCTCGGCGCCTATAGCTCAACCGGCTAAGGCGCCAGCCACATATACCTAAGGTGGCGGGTTC
>NW_003852504.1:6546601-6552865 GCF_000181295.1 Otolemur garnettii | reverse complement strand
AACTGCAATTCCTCCCTGAGTGTTCAGACTGCTGGCCTATACCATCAGATTTTGGACTTACCAAGACTCCACAATTGCATAAGCCAATTCCTTAAAATAAGTCAATCTCTCATTTAGATCCAGACAGATCTATGTATGTACATACATCCAGTTGGTTCTGTTTTGTGGAGAACTCCAACACAACTGATTTTCTATTTGAAACATCTAAGGGTATATAAAACTGGCATCATTTAACTATTTGTGAAGTTCTGCTCGCAGAGCTACTCATTAGAAGCATTGCCTCATTTTTCATCATGCACAAAGAAACTTGGAATGGAAAATGAGCAAATGAATTTTGAAGAAAAATCATTTGATCTAAACAAAAATCCTTCACCCAGCAATGTATAAAAACCTCTCTGCAGCTGTACCTCATTAAATCATCATCTTTGGGCACAGTCTTCTTAAAATAACTACAAACCTTTGAGGTAAATGATTATGCTCCTTGGTACATTTATGTTTTCTGGCTTTCAGTGACATCATTGAGCCCCAAGAGTGGATAATGAATGGTGACAAATGTCTTATGCACATTATATATTCATCATCAACTTTCCTTCTTTTTTCTTTTTTTGAGACAGAGTCTCACACTGTTGCCTATGCTGTGGGCTCAGCCTAGCTCATAGGAACCTCAAACTCCTGGGCTCAAGTGATCCTCCTGCCTCAGCCTCCTGAGTAGCTGGGACAACAGGCACCCACCACCAAGCCCAGCTAACTTTTTATATTTTTAGTAGAGACAGAGTCTAGCTTTGGTCGGGCTAGTCCCAAATGCCTGATCTCATGGGATCCTCCCACCTTGGCCACCCAGAGTGCTAGGATTATAGATGTGAACCTCGAGCCTGGTCATCAACTTTCTTTCAAATTTGGTATTTAATTTTTATTAGTGATGCACTTTAGTTTTTGAAATCATATGCTGAAAGAATTGATTGCAAATTTTTAAAAAGCATTACTGAACAATAGTGGGTTGTAGATTTGTACCATGTAATGAACGACATAACCATTGTATCATGCTATATGTTCTACAACAGGACTTCTCTGCCTTTATTTCCTGAATATATTTTGCATACATATGTAAATACAGAGTTTGCTATATCCACTGGCCTACCAACTGGTGGTCTGGCAGCTTCCCATATCTTGCAGGCTTTGGCGTGGGTACAACTGGCTAGCACACCAGGTATCCAACAAAGGGAACAAGGCAAATCATCCTCCTACACCCACCTAGAACTGGAATGAGCTAGTTGTTCTAAATCCTAGTGTCTGAGTGTACTTGCTTTATCAGGGAACGCCCTGTATGCCATCCCGGATTATGTTTCCAAAAGATTAGGAAAAGGAAGAAGGTTATCATCAGTTGTCCTTCAGGCTTAACTTTGTGTCAAACTGAGAGCTTGATTCTCTGTATGTGTATCTTACAAACTACTAGATAAGACCAAGGCGCAGGCTGGAATTAAAAAGTGGTGGTCTAACAGACCCTTCCTGGCTTTTTTTGATGCAACTACTAATACTTAAACTGCATTAGAAAATGAAAACTGTGGAGAAAATGTGAAATTGGGGCTTGGCGCCTATGGCTCAAGAGGCTAAGGCGCCAGCCACATACACCCAAGGTGGCGGGTTCGAATCCCCAGCCCGGGCCCGCCAAACAACAATGATGGCTGCAACCAAAAAATGGCCAGGCGTTGTGGCGGGCGCCTGTAGTCCCAGCTACTTGGGAGGCTGAGGCAGGAGACTCGCTTGAGCCCAGGAGTTGGAGGTTGCTGTGAGAGTGATGCCATGGCACTCTACCCAGGGGGATAGCTTGAGGCTCCGTCTCAAAAAAAAAAAAGAAAAGAAAATGCTAAATTGGACAAAAATGCTGGAATAGCAGGCCTAAACCAGAACTGACCCAGGCAATCTGGGATGTAGAGTCCTCCAACAGTGTGGTATAAGGGATAGAGAAGCTTTTCAATGCTGCTGGGAGAAGTTCTTAAACTGGAGTAGGCCAATCACTAACTGTAATTCTCTTCCTCTTCCATTCTCTCTGGACAACCTAATGGTTCATCAGACTCATGGAGACCTCCAATTCCAAAGTTTCCTATCTTCTTCATGGCTTCCTTTATTCCCAGTTCCATTTGGATTCCACCTCTCCCAACTCCTGGTTCAAGCTTTGTACCACTCTGGTTTAGTTCTGCCAAGATGGCTAAACCATACCATGGCTCAACCCCATTCTCGATTTTGTCTACCCATACTAGGCTGCTGAGTGCTTCTATAGAAAATCCCACAACCAGGGAAATTGGTGCCTCTACAGATTCATGGTCTCTAATCTCAACTGGGCCCTAAACATCCCTCTAGAATCCTTTATAAGGCCAGAGGTGAGGAGTTCCTCCTCCGGCCAGCAGATCCATCTGTACCTTGCTTTCCATCACCTGTACTTGCCTCCATCAAATAGCTACCACTTTTTTTTTTTTAATATGGAACACTTCATGAATTTGCGTGTCATCCTTGCGCAGGGGCCATGCTAATCTTCTCTGTATTGTTCCAATTTTAGTATATGTGCTGCCGAAGCAAGCACAATAGCTACTACTTTTATTCTCCCATAACTTTTGTTGATTCTTCCTTCTAGTTTCCCCCTTAGGCATATAAACAGAATCAAATGTTCCCTATCCTAAAAATAAAGGAATAATTGAAGGAATGAACATGTTTAAAGTCCTCCGTTACTGCTGTTGAGTTGTCCACACTCTTGCTATCCACTTCCTTCTGATCCTGGAATTTTCCTGCTGGGTCCTTGGTCTTGGGAATCAAAGAATAAATTCACCGAGTGCAAGAAAGTGAAAACAGGAATTTATTGGGAAGAAAGGAAAGAGGGAAAGCAAAGCCTTCAGCGTAGTGGAGGGGGTCCCAAGTAGGTTGCCACTTTTGGCTTTTTGCAGTGGTTCTCAACCTTCCTAATGGCTCCTAATGCTGCGGCCCTTTAGTGCAGTTCCTCATGTTGTGGTGACCCCCAACCATAAAATTAGTTTCATTGCTACCTCATAACTGTAATTTTGCTACTCTTATGAATTATAATGTAAATATCTGATATGCAGGATGTATTTTCTTTGTTACCAAAGGGTCAAGACTCACAGGTTGAGAACTGCTGGTCTAGGGGCTTTTAAGTCTTAAGTCTTTTCCTGGTTACTGGTTGCAGCCATTGATTAGCTCTTTCAAATTAAAATGGCTCACGGTTACTGGCTCCCTGTTCACACCTATGGTCTTCCTTTGTTTTTTTGTTTGTTTGTTTTGCTTTGTTTTTGTTTTTTTGAGACAGAAACCCAAGCTGTCACCCTGGGTGTGGCATCACAGCTCACAGCAACCTCCAACTCCTGGGCTCAAGAAATTCTCCTGCCTCTACCTTCCTAGTAGCTGGGATTACAGGTGCCCGCCACAACGCCCGGCTGTTGTTTGGTTGCAGCCATCATTGTTGTTTGGCGGGCCCGGGCGGGATTTGAACCCACCAGCTCAGGTGTATGTGGCTGGCGCCTTAGCCACTTGAGCCACAGGAGCCAAGCCTATTTTTGTATTTTTAATTGAGACAGAATCTCACTTTGTCACCCTCCTTAGAGTGTTGTGACATCACAGCTCACAGCAAACTCCAACTCTTGGGCTCAACTGATTCTCCTGCCTCAGCCTCCCAAGTAGCTGGGACTACACAATGCCTGGCTATCCTTTTTTTTTGTTCAGCAGGCCGGGGCTGGGTTTGAACCCACCAGCCCCAAGGCATGTCACCAGCCCCCTAACCACTGAGCTACAGGCGCCCAGCCTCATGGTCTTCCTTTACCCAGTCCCCTTGGGGGTCATTCTTCCTGGTCTGTCCCACCCAGTGACAGCTATTGGCTAATGGCTGCATAGGTTATACAAGCCCTCTGTGGTGGTTATGAAACTTCCTACTGGGGATTTTCCAGTCTTGTTGGCTGTGCCTAGTCCCCTCTCCTGACCCTGCCTCAAAGCCTTCTGACTCCTATCACTTATTTCTCATTTCTTCTTCAAACCCAGTGTGGTCTGTCTTCTGCACACTCTACTGTACAGAAACAGTTGGCAGGGAACACCACTGACTGCTATCTTGCCAAATCCAATGGACACTTTTTTGGCCTTATACAACCATCCATTCTACTGCTTTTGGAATAATGTGTCATTTTAATCTTAAATCAAATTCTGTAGTTTCTGGGACATCACCTCCCTAAATTCTCCCACGGTACTGCCCTATTTCTTCTCCTACCTCTCTTTTTTTCTCATGTTTTTGCAAAAAATCCCTTCTCCAATGTTGACGTACAACATAACCACACTCAGTACAACTACCCAAATCAGAAAAATTAGCATTGACACAATATTAACTAATCTAGAACTCTTATTAAAATGTCAACAATTGTCCCGTTAATGTTTTTACTTTAAAGATCTCAATTGCCTTTAGCGTGATTCAAGAATTGGGCAACGTTACATTCCATAAAATAGAGTAAGTGCTCCCTCATTAATGGTTTTTTTTTTCCGGACTAGGATCTGATCCAGGGGCATGTGTTGTGTTTCATTGTCAATTCTCCTTAGTCTCCTTTATTCTGGAAAATTTCCTCAGTCTTTGTCATGATCATGACATTTTTCAAGGGCATTGGCCAGTTATTTGGTAGAACTTCCCTCAGTTTGGGTTTGTCTGATGTTCTGATGAGATTAAATTTCAGGCGTTTCATTTTGGGCCAGGAATACAACAGTAGTAATGCCGTGTCTTTCACAGTGCTTCCTATTCGGAGACACATGATGTTGATTTGTCCCACTATTGGTGATGCTCTTCTGTATTCCTTAGTTAAGGCATTGTCTGCTAGGTTTCTTCACTATAAACGTAGTATATGACCCTCTGTAATTGAGTAATATGAGGAATGATACTTTGAGATTATGTAAATATTCTGCACTTCATCCAACATTTACTCACTAAATTTAGCATCCATTGAAGACTTTTTTTTTTCCTGCTTTTCAATTTAAGAACTGAATTATATAATTTAGGCTTGGTGCCTGTAGCACCGTGGTTATGGAGCCAGCCACATACACCTAGGGTGGCAGGTTCGAACCCATCCCTGGCCAGCTAAACTACAATGACATCTGCAACAAAAAAATAGCTGCGTGTTGTGGCGGGCACCTGTAGTCCCAGCTACTTGAGAGGCTGAGGCAAGAGACTTGCTTAAGCCCAAGAGTTTGAGGTTGTTGTGAGCTGTAACACCGGCCCTCTATCAAGGGCGATGTAGTGAGACTCTGTCTCAAAAAAAAAGTATATAACTTAGACTTGTATTGTGAACTATTTGACAGGAGAAATTGAGAAACTGTAGAATTCACCCTGAATTATTACATTTAGAATCCTTTGCTGAAGTCTACTGTGTACCAATGCCTTATAGAAGGAAAATATTAAACAGCTGGGTGTTGTGGTGGGCGCCTTTAGTCTCAGTTACTTGGGAGGCTAAGGCAAGAGGATAGCTTGAGCCCAAGAGTTTGAGGTTGCTGTGAGCTATGATGCCATAGCACTCCACTGCAGGCAAGAAAGTGAGACTTGGTCTCAAAAAAAAAAAGAAAGAAAATATTTTTAATATTTGAAGGCAGAAGTTATCCCCCAAATTTTAGACATATGTTCACTGTTATTTTCCTTGAAAATTCTTTTTTGAATTTTATTTTTAACTAACAATATTTATGCATATATTTATGAGGTACAATGTGATGTTTTGATATATGTCCACATTATGGAATGATCAAATTAAGCTGATTAACAAATTCATCACCTCCTATGCTTATCATTTCCATTGATCATTCTTACCTGAATCAGCTATTACTGGGTCACTTGTCAAATGATTTTCTCATTAACATCATTCTCCATTTATGAGTTGGAATGTTATTGCAAGAAAGAGCTTTCCTTTCTCCCCATTCATTTTTTTTTTTTTTTTTTGAGACAGAATCTCACTCTGTTGCCCAGGCTAGAGTGCTATAGTGTCAACCTAGCTCACAGCAACCTCAAACTCTTGGGCTCAAGTGATCCTTCTGCCTCAGCCTCCCAAGTATCTAGGACTATAAGTACTCACCACAAAGCCCAGCTGTTTTTTTATTTTTAGTAGAGACAGGGTCTCATTCTTTTTCAAGCTGATTCCAAACTCCTGAGCTCAAGGGATCCTCCCACCTCAGCCTCCCAGAGCTCTAGGATTACAGGTGTGAGCCACTGTGCCCATCCTCCCCATTTGATTTTTTTTTTTT
>NW_003852504.1:6544823-6545868 GCF_000181295.1 Otolemur garnettii | reverse complement strand
GTCATTGTTGTTTGGCGGGTCCGGGCTGGGGATTCGAACCCGCCACCTTAGGTGTACGTGGCTGGCGCCTTAGCCGGTTGAGCTATAGGCGCCAAGCCCCCCCATTCTTTTTTTAAGAAATTACTTACATCATTGTGAAGTCCGGGATTCTGATTTTATCCTACAGGTACATTAGTAGCATTTACTACTTTGTTGCCCACATTGTCCAAGATTTTGTTAGTGGGAGTCCCTTCATGTTGGGTTGGCTCCTGTGTTCTTCTGATATTTCCCATTCATTCTTTTTTTTTTTAGAATCAGAGTCTTACTCTGTTGCCCTCAGTAGAGTGCTGTGGCATCACAGCTCCCAGCAACCTCCAGCTCTTGGGCTTAGGCGATTCTCTTGCCTCAGCCTTGCGAGCAGCTGGGACTTCAGGCGCCTACCATGATGCCTGGCTATTTTTTGTTGCAGTTTGGCCAGGTGCTGGGTTTGAACTCACCACCCTTGGTATATGGGGCCAGTGCCATACTCACTGAGCCACAGGCGCTGCCCCATTCATTCTTTTTTTTTACAGAGACTTTTTTTAAAGAGTTGTACTCTGTCACCCTGGTTAGAGTGCCATCGCATCATAGCTCACAGCAACCTCAAACTCTTTGGCTCAAATGATCGTCTTGCCTCAGTCTCCTGAGTTGCTGGGACTACAGATGCCTACCCTGGTGCCCAGCTAGTTTTTCTATTTTTAGTAGAGACAGGCTCTTGCTCTTGCTCAGGCTGGTCTCCAAGAGCTCAGGCCATCCACCCACCTTGGCCTCCCAGAGTGCTGGGATTACAGGTGTAAACCACTGTGCCCAGCATTTCCCCATCATTCTTTGAGCACTTCCTTACTCTGTGGCACCAATATTCCAGGGTCATCTTTTATTTTCCCTGCACTAGCCAGGGAATCAGCTAATTTTGCAAAGAGCTCTGGTTCTTTATATTGAAGAGTGGTATTATTATATTAGAAACCAAGCTCTGGCTTGGCGCCTGTAGCTCAACCGGCTAAGGTGCCAGCCACATACACCTAAGGTG
>NW_003852504.1:6530878-6542477 GCF_000181295.1 Otolemur garnettii | reverse complement strand
AAAAAAAAAAAAAAATACTTCTGTTGTTTGCTAGTGGTTATAGTAGACTCTGTACGGGCAGATTTCAATACCCTGAAGAATAATCTAGGCCTTCTCTTTTCACAGTATGTTCCTGTCCTCAGGGTTATCAGAGACTAGTTACACATAGGTCCATTCCTTTACGTACTATTTTCCCAGAATATTTCACTTTCCTCCATTCTGATTCTTTTTGTTAATAGAATAAATGGGCCAGAACTAGTTGTTCTTTCAATAGGTGAGGTGGTCTCTGCTTTCCCTTCACAATTGCTTAAAGGTCCCTGCTAGAAATTACACAGAGCTGTGCTGTCCACTAGCCACATATTTGGCTATTTAATTCTAAGTTAAAATTAATTAAAATGAAATAAAATAAAAAATTTGGTTCCTCATTGGTAGGACTAGGAGCAGTCACATTTCAAATGTTCAATAGGCACTTGTAGCTAGGGCGTACTGGATTAGTCAGTACACACAGAACATTCTCATCATGGCAGAAAGTTCTGCAGGACAGCCCTAGGTTAAAGAGTGGGTTTTTCTAGAAAGAATGCCAAGGAATAGTCTCAGAGCCTCAGGAGGAAGGACCTGTGGCAGGCATAGGCTCCTCAGTATAAGGTGATGCTGCTACCAGATGTGTTAAACCGACAGACTGTTCCAGTGGGCCTAACAGGGGTCTTCAAACTTTTTAAACAGGGGGCCAGTTCACCATCCCTCAGACCGTTGGAGGGCCAGACTGCGGGCCTCCGGACTAGTCGGCTGCTAAGCAGGACAGGCAATGGCAGCACAAACACCCAGCGGGCTGGATAAATGTCCTAGGCGGGCTGCATGTGGCCTGTGGGGCTGTAGTTTGAAGACGCCTGGGCCCTAAGACTTGGGATTTCCAGACTATTTGAGCCCAGAGGCAGATGCCTTCGTGAAGATACACTGCTACCAGAAGCGGAAAATGAAGTAAGATTGAGCAACATTGATAACAGAAATCTAGTTGTGGGTGTCTTAGAATCTCCTGGAAATTGTTTTTTTTAATGTTCTATTTTCTGAGAGGCATCAACCCCTCAACCCCTTGCTTTTTAGAGTCTCGCTTTAACACACAAGCTGGAGTGCAATGGCACTATCATAGCTCACTGTAACCTTGAATTTCTGGGCTCAAGAGACCCTCCCACCTTAGCTTCCATAGTAGCTGGGTATGGGCCATCACATCCAGCTAATTTTTTTTTTTTTTTTTTTAAATAAAGACTGGGTCTCACTGGTCTCAAATTCCAGGCCTCAAGCGATCCTCCTGCCTCCTCCTTTCAAAATACTGACGTTACAGGCGTGAGCCACAGTGCCTCAAACCTCCTTTGCTTTGCTCTGCTTCTAACTTTCAGTGTAATTGGGATGAACATATTCTCTTAAAAAATAATGAATAATAGACCTCCGATTTAAACTCCTAACCCAAGAGCATGATTCCCTCCTTTATTGGCCTGATATTTCAGTTATCTGATTGGTGGAGGGAGTGCTGTTAAAGAAAACTTATGAGGGAGGAGGCAAAGCAGGACAGGGAGCAAAAGGGTTCGGTGCTTATCTCTTACAAGGGAGAGGGAGAGAGCTGAGCAAGGGATGTGGCTGCAAGTAAAGCTTAGCCTTGGGCCGGTCCACTGTGGGAAACAACTGCAGCAGCCCTGCTGTGAAGCAGGGACTGAGATTTTGTATCCATCCATTTGCTACCCAGGGAGAGGGGGAGTGTAGATGCCCAGGCTCCCATCAACCAAGGACAAGTAATCAGAGAGGGGTGCAAGGGTAAGCTGCTAGTGTGGGAGGCGACACGTGACACTAGCTGAAGGGATCTGTACAGGGCAACAAGAGAATGTATGTACTGCACCCAGGTCCACAGGCTACATGAAATTGATACTAATGACAATGACTAACCATAGGCTTGTATTTGGAAATACCTGCCTAAATCTAAGATAAACTACTTTAAAGGTATACTATCAGCACAGCTATAAATAATGCTAAGACTATGTGTACTGCATAATTAGGATTATGCCTAATTTCCACCATTTGTTAAAAATATAACAAGCCTGTTTAAGTAACTAATTCTAACAATTTACTTAGCTGAATCCAGATAAAGTTTTTAAAACTACATGATATAGAAATATTTATACTTCCACTTTGTGTATGGACTTTTAAAGGCATAATATCTGACATGATTCTAATAATATTATTTTATTTATTCTTTTTTTTATAGAAACAAGTCTCACTTTACTGCCCTTGGTTGAAGGCCATTGTGTCACAGCTCCCAGTAACTTCCAACTCCTGGGTTTAGGCGATTCTCTTGCCTCAGCCTCCTGAGTAGCTGGGACTATGGGTGCCTGTTATGACGCCCGACTATTTTTTTTGTTGCAGTTTAGCTGGGGCTGGGTTCAAACTTGCCACCCTTGGTCTATGGGGCTGGTGCCCTACCCACTGAACAATAGGCACCACCTTCTAATAATTATTTGAAACTGTATTTTAATCTCTATTATTTTGATTCTACTTCCTAATGTTCTTATGTGTGTTTGGGAAGCTTAAATTAGTATAAAAGTAGAGTAATGAGCATTTAATTTTATACAGTCTATTAGAATTGCCTGTAATATATGCCTACATTCAAAAATATCTTTAAATTATAATACATGTGACATATAATAGTAATCATATACAAAAGTGAATTTGGACCTCAAGATGATTTCAATTAAAATATCAACAACATGCATTTACTCCCCCCACTATCTGTGGAAATTTAATAAGAACAGCAAACACTTAAAAGCATCTACCGTTGGAGATAAGTTTAAAAACCAGGGCAGCGCCTGTGGCTCAGTGAGTAGGGCGCTGGCCCTATATACCGAGGGTGGCGGTTCAAACCCAGCCCCGACCAAACTGCAATAAAAGTAAATAGCTGGGCATTGTGGCAGGTGCCTGTAGTCCCAGCTATGTAGTCCCAGCTACTCAGGAGGCTGAGGCAAGAGAATTGCCTAAGCCCAGGAGTTGGAAGTTGCTGTGAGCTATAACGCCACAGCACTCTACTGAGGGTGATAAAATGAGACCTTGTCTCTACAAAAAAAAAAAAAAAAAAGTTTAAAAACCAGGGGCAGTGCCTGTGGCTCAAAGGAGTAAGGCGCTGGCCCCATATGCCAGAGGTGGCGGGTTCAGACCCAGCCCTGGCAAAAAAAAACGTTTAAAAACCAGACATATGAAGACACCCACGGATTATTGTTAAAGTTGGAAAAGGTTTGATGATAGTATTGTGATTGCATTTTTAAAAAGGCTCTGCATTCTAGAGATATATAATGATAAATATGAGGATGTATGTGGGAGGCAAATTGGTAGAATATATGAAAAAAGATGGGAAATTTCCTAATTGTTTTTTTTTTTTTTTTTTTTTTTGAGACGGAGCCTCATGCTATCCCCCTGGGTAGAGTGCCATGGCATCACGCTCACAGCAACCTCCAACTCCTGGGCTCAAGCGAGTCTCCTGCCTCAGCCTCCCAAGTAGCTGGGACTACAGGCGCCCGCCACAACGCCTGGCCATTTTTTGGTTGCAGCCATCATTGTTGTTTGGCGGGCCCAGGCTGGGGATTCGAACCCGCCACCTTAGGTGTATGTGGCTGGCGCCTTAGCTGCTTGAGCCACAGGCGCCGAGCCTCCTAATTGTTTTTAATTTTTATTTTTTGAGACAGAGCCTCAAGCTGTGGCTGGGGGGTAGAGTGCCATGGCATCACAGCTCACAGCAACCTCAAATTCCTGGGCTTAAGTGATTCTCTTTGCCTTAGCCTCCCAAGTAACTGGGACTACAGGTACCTGCCACAACGCCCAGCTATTTTTTGGTTGTAGTTGTTGTTGTTTGGAGGGCTGCACTGGATTTGAACCTGCCAGCTCTGGTGTATGTGGCCAGTGCCTTAGCCGCTTGAGCTACAGGCGCCGAGCCTAATTTTTAATTTTTTTTGTTTTTGAGACAGAATCTCACACTGTCATCCTCTGTAGAGTGTTGTGGTATCAGTGTTCACAGCAACCTCAAAGTCATGGGCTCAAGAGATTCTCTTGCCTCAGTCTCCCGAGTAGCTGGGATTACAGGCACATGCCACAACGCTTTGGTTGCGGTGTCTTGCTTTTGGTTAGGCTGGTCTTGAACTCCTGAGCTAAAGTAGTCCATCTGCCTCAGTCTCCCAATTTATTTTTTTTTAGATGGAATCTTGCTCTGTTATCCTGGGGTTGAGTGCTGCGGTGTCATCATTGTTCATAGCAACCTCAAACTCCTGGGCTCAAGTGATCCTCCTGCCTCAGCTTCCCAAGTAGTTAGGACTAAAGGTGCCCACCACAATGCCCGGCTCATTTTTCTATTTTTAGTAGAGATGGATCTTGCTGCTCTTGACCAGGCTAGTCTCAAACTCCTGCTCAAGCAATCCACTCGCCTTGGCCTCCTAGAGTGCTAGGATTACAGGTGTGAGCCTGTACTTGTTGAAGCTGGGTAATACGGACATGGCGAAACCTTTCTGCAGGGCATTTGGCCATGTGAATTAGGGAACTTTGAAGAAATGTGTACACAACTCTTTGACTTAGGAATTTTTGTTCTAGAAATTTATCTTAAGGAAATAATCAGGAAAGGATAGAAAGCTGGAGAAAAGAAGTTCATCTTAGCATTGTTTATTTTTAAACATTTCTTACCCATGTGCCCTGTAAGAGAAAAAAGAAATATACAAAATGAGTGATGAATCTAAGATAGATGAGGACATGAGAGACAGACAAACAAAACAAAACAAAACAAAACAAAACAAAACATAGCTGCTAAAGGGTAAAACAGCTCAGAAGGCCAATTTCTTCTATTTTGTACTTTGGTAGAAAAGGTTTCACTTTGAGTGGGAATCACTTGGGGAATCACTTTGAGTCTTGGGGAGGGAGACTTCTTTCTAGCCCATCTGAACCATACAGTTTGTACTCTTTCCTCCAGGGGTGCTTCTTTAGTTAACTATCTTGATGACCTCCCGGAGGCTTACTCTTGTTTCTTGAGTTTGCTGAACCTAGGTTTGGACCTTCTTCAGACTCCCTTGGAAAAAGCTGCTGTTTCTGGTGGTGTATTTAACTTCTAAAAAAAAATTCAAAATTATCAAAAAGTCACAAGAATAACACAAAGAATTCCTGTATAGCCTTCACTAAGATGAAACAACTTGTGACATTTTATCCCATTTGCTTTATCTATTTTTATACACACATATTTTTCTGACCCAGTTAAATTATAGATATGACACCTCATTACACTTAAATACTTCAGTACACATATACTAAGAACAAAGATATTCTCTTATTTAACTGTAGTACAATGAGTGGAATCAGGAAATTAAGGACACTATTATCTAATATTCAACTCCTATTTACATTTAGCCAATAGTCCCCACAACATACGGGGAAGAATTTTATTTTTTCTGAATCAGGATCCAATTCAGGATCAAGCATTACTTTTGGTTGGCATGACTCTTTAGTCACTTGTATTCAGGAGTAGTTCCTCAGCCTTTCTTGAATATGCTTCAATCTGGGGGTTTCTGCTGTTTCTTCATGATTAGATGAGTACTACTTGAAATAAAATAGCAATACACGGAGATCTGTCCAATGACAGGAGAGTTGTTAAATAAACCATGATACATCCACAAAATGGACTATTACGCAGCCAATAAGAAGGATGGAGTAGACTGGGCACAGTGGCTCACGCCTGTAATCCTAGCACTCTGGGAGGCCAAGGGAGGAGGATCACTTGAGCTCAGGAGTTCAAGACAAGCCTAAGCAAGAGTGAGACCCTGCCCTACTTAAAAAAAAAACCCAGAAAAAACTAGCCAGGCATAGTGGCGCATACCTGTATCCCAGCTACTTGGGAAGCTGAGGCAAGAGGATTGCTCAAACCCAAGAGTTTGAGTTTAAGGTTGCTGTGAGCTATGATACCACAGCACTCTACCCAGGGTGAAGGAATGAGAATCTCTCTCTTTCTCTCTCTCCTCACACACACACACACACAAGAATAATAAGAGTATATGTATTGACCTGGGAAGATGTTTTCAATTCTTAAGTGAAAAAGGCACGTTACAACATAATAGGTATAAACCCTTTTTTGTAAAAATAATATGTTGTTTTATCTCTATGCAACGAAACACCTAAAATATTTTATTAAAATATACAATGGTGACCCATGGTTGGTACATTATTGGAGACTTAAAATTTTTATTTTTACTTACCAGTATTTTCTAATTTCTGTATAACTATTATTAATTTACATGTAAAAAGTACCAAAAAAAAAAAAAAGCTTAAAAGGCTAGCTTCCCTATTTTATACCTGAAGGATGACTGTGTGGAAAAGGAAATAATGATGACTTCCCTGCTTAAAAAATGAAAAAAATCAAAAGCACTTATCTATCACAAATCAGTTCATTTCATTTATAATCACTTTACCTTTTGTTGTACTTGTTAAGATAATGCAATGGGTTAAGGCAGCAGTCCCCAATTTTTTTGGCACTAGGGACCAGTATTTTTTTTTTTTTTCAGTTTTTGGCTGGGGCTGGGTTTGAACCTGCCACCTCCGGGATATGGGGTCGGCGCCCTACTCCTTTGAGCTACAGGCACCACCCACTAGGGATTAGTTTTATGGAAGACCATTTGGGGGAGGGTATGGTTTTGGAATGATTCAAGTGCATTACATTTATCGTGTACTTTATTTCTATTATTACCTTGTAATATATGATGAAATAATTATACAACTCACCATAATGCACAATCAGTGAGCGATGGGGAGCAGCTGAAAACAGATGAAGCCTCACTTGCTCGCCTGCCACTCACCTCCTGCTGTGCAGCTTGGTTCCTAACAGGCCATGGACTGGTATGGTCTATGGCATAGCAGGCATCCTCAAACTACGGCCCACGGGCCACATGCAGCCCGCCTAGGACATTTATCCGGCCCGCTGGGTGTTTCTGCCGCCGCTGCCTGTCCTGCTTAGCAGCTGACTCGTCTCAGGGCCCGCAGTCTGGCCCTCCAACGGTCTGAGGGACAGTGAACTGGCCCCCTGTTTAAAAAGTTTGAGGACCCCTGGTCTATGGCATAGGGGTTTAGGGCCACAGGTTTAAGGAATATTTTACCCTCATTTTGACAGATAGTGTCAAGGCAGAGCCCGAGAGAAGGAAGGTATCTTGTTCAGCGTTACAAGTCAGGAGTGGCAGAACTAGTATTCAAATCCTGATCTTTGACAACATAAAGCTCTTATTTTTTCCACCTCACACTGCTTCTGTGTAGCCCTGCTAGAGGGCAGAACTAGGAGGGCAACCGGTGGGAGTTGCAAGGTAGCAATTCAGAACTTAATAATCGTGAAATGAGCTGTGCTCTCTGTATGAGAAGTGTTTGAGTAGAAGGCAGACATAATTCAGAGAAGGGGCTCCTGGAAAAGAAAGGCTGGACCATTTTTTAGCTGTTTACTTCCTGAGTCTATCTGGATAGGAGCTTAGAATGTTAACTACAAATTCCTCAGCTTTTGGTCTCACCACCAATCATCTGGCAATTTTCACATGTGTTTTAACTTTTATTTTCTTGACGAGATTAAAAAAAGCATTTTGCTTTACCATGTGCCTCAAGCTTGGTCTTCTTTACCATGTGGCATTTTTCATAAGCAAGTTGGCTAATCACCTCCATTTCCCCTTGACATTATCGGCACCAACTTCCCACCCACTTCTCTTAATTCACTTCCACTCTTTTACTTTTTTTGTGCCTCCAGTTCACCCACCCTTACATCTGGGTTTTTCCTTCGTCAAGGAAATCAGAGTTTGTGTATAGATTCCTATTAAATCTCTGTTAGTAGGAAGGAGGTAGATAGATAGCTCATGGAGACTGCCATCTGGTGGAAGGAATTCTGTCTTGGCCCTTTCATCTAATATGTTCACCTGCAGAAGCAATTACCAAGGGACAGCAGTTTGACTGTCAGAGACATCAAACAGTGTCAAGAAACATGATAAGAACTAAAAAACATCCACTGAGGGCGGCGCCTGTGGCTCAGTGAGTAGAGCACCCACCGGTCCCATATACCAAGGGTGGTGGGTTCAAGCCCGGCCCCGGGATGCAACAACAACAACAACAGATAGCTGGGCGTTGTGGTGGGTACCTGTAGTCCCAGCTACTCGGGAGGCTGGGGCAAGAGAATCACTTGAGCCTAAGAGCTAGAGGTTGATGTGAGCTGTGACGACACAACATTCTACAGAGGGCAACAAAATGAGACTCTGTCTCTAAAAAAAAAAAAAAAAAACCATTGATTTTTCCCAACAGTCATTGGTGAACTTTGCTCGAACAGTTTTAGTATAGTTGAGAGAGGTGAAGGTAGGTGGACAGAAGCAAGGACAGTGGGTTGAAGAATAATTTATGAAAATACAGTAGTGGAGATGTCAAGTGGGTGACTTGACTTTCTAGAAAAGCAGACTTTCTGCTTTTTAGAAGAGCAGAAGTGGGTAAAAGCTAGACTTGGGAACATAGGCACAAGAGCCGGTGTATTGGGGGATGGGAGTCTTGAGTCTGTGTTCATGCCTTTAATCCTCTTAAGTCTAGAAGTTTTTTGTTTTTTTTTTTTTTAAGTTAGAGTCTTGCTGTGTCATCCCAGTAAAGTGCAGTGGCATCATCAGAGCTCACTGCAACTTCCAACTCCTGGGGTTAAGCAATCAGCCTCCCAAACAGCTGGGATTATAGATATGTACCATGATGCCCAGCTAATTTTTCTATTTTTAGTGGAGATAGGGTCTCCCTCTTGTTCAGGCTGGTCTCGAACTTCTGAGCTCAAGGGATCCTCCCACCTCAGCCTTCCAGAATTCTAGGATTATAGTTAGGTGTGAGCCATTGCATCTGGTCCCTGTTTTTTTCCTAGAGACAGGGTCTCACTGTGTGGCTCAGTACACTGGAAGAATTATAGCTCGCTGCAGCCTCAAACTCCTGGGCTCAATCCATCCTCCCAGGTAGCTGTGTCCAGCTGTAAAGTACTATTTTCATTTGCATTTTAAAGATTAGATAATAAGGTGGAGAGAGCTTAAATGAATTAATCAAGTTTACATGGAATTTGAACCTGGGCCACCAAAATCTGGAGTATGTATGCTTGTTTGCAATAGTTTCTAAGAACTATAATTGGAAATATAGATAAATAAAAAAGACTGAAGATAGAGACTCTGAGACTAAACACCAAATATCTGTGGTGGCTTCAGTCTGCATTGTGATTTTCACCAGCAGGTCATCTTTCCTGGCTACTAGGGTGGGGCAAACCCTTAGGAGTAGTGCAGGTGAAAGGGGAGAGCTGAGAGAAGTGGGAAAATTGAGGCCAGCGGTATCAAGAAGTAACGGAGGGAATCAACCATCACATCCAGACAGAGTAGTGAAGGAAGTGAGGCCAACAACTGCCCAATAAAGAAAATGAAAGGACTAAAGGTCAGATGGACATGGACGTGGAACTGTAGTTAAGATGTTGGATAAAAGGTTAAAAAAATGAATCCAAACTTGGGTGGTGCCTGTGGCTCACTGTGTAGGGCAGTAGCCCCATGTACTGAGGGTGGCAGGTTCAAACTCGGCCCTGGCCAAATGGCAACAACAAAAAAATAGCTGGGCGTTGTAATGGGTGCCTGTAGTCTCAGCTGCTCGGGAGGCTGAGGCAAGACAATCTTCTAAGCCCAAGAGTTGGAGGTTGCTGTGAGCTGTGATGGCACAGCACTCTACCAAGGGCAACAAGGTGAGACTCTGTCTCTAAAAAAAAAAAAAATAATCCACACTAAATTATCAGCAGTAAGAATGGAGAAGATGGATCCAAGAGACAGAGTGGTAGATTCTAAGAGTAGTAGAGAGTAGATGTGGAGATCAAAGCAGACCAATTGTAATCCTACTTATTGACTGATGGTGTCCTTAACACATAGATACAATTCAGGTCAGGACAATTTAGTTTGGGACTCATGTTTGCATAGCCAGCAGATGGGGTAGAAATGTCCAGGAGAAGAGTTGAGACTTACTATGAAGCTTCAGACAGGGGAGGATAACATTGTGGAATACACAGGTTAACACCCATAGCAGATCATGGTGATGGGTGAGAATACAAGAAGCCCAAGACTGGCTTGGCGCCTGTGGCTCAAGCGGCTAAGGTGCCAGCCACATATACCTGAGCTGGCGGGTTCAAAATCAGCCCGGGCCCGCCCAACAACAATAATAGCTGCAACCAAAAAATAACTGGGCGTTGTGGTGGGCGCCTGTAGTCCCAGCTACTTGGGAGGCAGATGCAGAAGAATCTCTTGAGCCCAAGAGGTGGAGGTTGCTGTGAGCTGTGATGCCACAGCACTCTACCCAGGGCAACAGCTTTAGGCTTTGTATCAAAAACAAACAAACAAACAAAACAAGAAGGCAAAGACAAGGACACCAGGGAACACTTATGTTAGGGAGAAATCAGAAAAGACGTGGTTTCGAAGGAGGGGTCAGCTATGGGAATTACGGTTTCTAGGAGAGCATGAAAGGGGAAAAAAAGAACAAGTATGTGACTGTTTCGAGTTCTCTTTTTTTTTTGAGATAGTTTCATTTTGTCACCCTCAGTAGAGTGCCAGACTGCCGTGGCGTCATAGCTCACAGCAACTTTAAACTCTTGGGCCAAGTGATTCTCTTGCCTCAGCCTCCCCAGTAGCTGGGACTACAGGTGCCTGCCACAATGCCCAGCTACTTTTAGAAACGAAGTCTTGCTCTGGCTCAGGCTGGTCTCAAACTCCTCAGCTCAAGCAATCGACCCGCCTCGGCCTCTCAGAAGGCTAGGATTACAGGCGTGAGCCGCTGCGCCCAGCCTGTTTCACTTATTCCATTAATCTTTTTAGGGGAAGTGGCCTACAAACTGTGACTTGCATTTCCAAGTTCCATGGAATAGTGACCCCAGTTATTAAAATGCTCCAAAGATCATAGCAAAGGCTGACTAACCCTTCTCTCTCCTACTCTGCCTCTTTCCAAGGGAGAAAAGAAATCTGTCAAGCCTCTTTCCTAAGCAACATATGTTTTCTTTAATGCTCTCCCTAAGCTGTTTGGGCACATGGGATAATTTGAAATGCTTAAGAACAACTCTAGTAAGGGATGTTCAGAAAGAATGTTGTATTTGAGGATAATGCCAAAGTTCTAATTCTCTCATCTATAAACTTTCCGAAATTGCTTATCTTTTGTGCTTGCTTTCTAACCAAGAACATATGGGAGCAGGGCCCAAAGAATTATTGCTTCCTGGTGATACTAAATCAATACTAAATATAGAACATAAGCTTACTGGGCTTAAGGATCAGGAACGTTTGAAAATAAGCCTTTGTGTTAAATTGTCTGGCTAACCTCTGAAATAAAAATAATAGCCATCCCTATGAGTGCTGTAGTTCTAACTTATAAATATATATTTTTAGTAAAAACAGTTTGGCTAATGTTATGAATACTAATTAGTAGAAAACGTGATTTTGAAAATTACAAAAAGACTAATTTTCATGTAGCATCAATTCATCTTTGACTACATTCAATTTATTCCTTACTTAGCAACTGCTATGCTGACTGACCAGCATAATTATCTGTTTTTTTTTTT
>NW_003852504.1:6525184-6530623 GCF_000181295.1 Otolemur garnettii | reverse complement strand
GGCTATTTTTTGGTTGCAGCCATCATTGTTGTTTGGCGGGTCCTTAGGTGTATGTGGCTGGCGCCTTAGCCATTTGAGCCACAGGCGCTGAGCCTGGGTTATTTTTAACAATTTATTTTCAAATAGGTAGGTAGCTGTTGCTTAAAAGTGCTAAATAAAAAATAATCTAGCAAATGAGCTAAGAGCATTAACTCCAATTTTTCTGGTTAGTTTTAGATTTTATTCAGATGAGGACAAAAATGACTATTTGAGAAACAAAAGTTCAGATGATTTTATCTTGTTTTACATAACTGGAAAGTTGTTAGACACCATTATAATACTGGGAGTAAGAGCTTTTGGACAATAGATAAAGGTTATAGGAATTCTTCAACATGACCCCTTTGCATGTGCTGGACACAGACGGGCAAGCCCATCTGCAACAACGGATAGTAACGAGCAATCTGCCACTTTTCAGAAAGCAAGAAGGGAATGATTCACAGATCACTACCGTTAATACAACTGAAACAAAACATTTTGATTTGGCCTTGTCACAAATGAAATACAGTATAGAATAGTATGTGAGAATCTAGATATGCTGACACCTTGTAATGTTCAAATGAAAAAGACGCACAACTATACATATAGTATGATCCTATTTATGTTAACAAGTGGTTCTCAACCTTCCTAACACTGCAATGTATTTTCATTGTTAAAAGGGGGTTGTGATCCACAAGTTGAGAACTGCTGACTTAGAAGGATACATATCAAATACTTCTGGGAGTCAGCTTGTGGAGGGAGGATTTTCACATTTTGCTTTATATACCTTTGTATTTTCATTTTGTACATGGACTACGTATTACTTTTTAAGGAATCAAAGGTAAAATTCACATAAAAATGTCACCCTTTAAAATAATATAATTTGTGGTTTTTAGTGTATTCACAAGGTTGTGCAACCATCAACCACTACCTAATATTTCATCACCCCCCAAAGAAACCCTACTCCTGTTAACAGTCACTCCTTATTTCTCCATCTCAGCAGCCCTTGGCAACCACTAATGTATATTCTACCTCTATGAATTTGCCTCTCTGGATATTCCATATAAATGGAATCATACAATATGTGACTTTTTGTGGCTTCTTAGCATGTTTTCTAAGTTTATTTGCCTTGTAGCATGTATCAGTAATTCATTCCTTTCTATGGCTACCTATTACTTTTATAAATAAAAAATCTGAAAATAGATCTGATTTTAAAAATACTCAGAAACACCTTACCTTTCTGTACAAAGCACTTTTAAAAAAAAAGAGAGAGATTCTTGCTCTGTCGCTTAAGCTGGAGTGCAGTGGTGTGATGACACCTTGATGCAGCCTCAGACTCCTGGGCTTGAGTGATCCTCCTGCCTCAGCCTCTTGAATAGCTAGGATTACAGGCATGCGCCACACTGCTCGTCTAAGTTTTAAAATTTCTTTTAGAGATTGGGTCTTGCTATGTTGTCTAGATGGCCTTAAACTCCTGGTCTCAAGCAGTCCTTCACCTTGGCCTTCCTAAGAGCTGGGATTATAGGCATGAGCATTTAGTCACAATTACTTTACAGAAACTCACTGACAACAGCTCTAAGTCTAGTGTCCATGTTAAGGCATAGTTTATTTCTGTCTCCCCCTTAACACTCCCTTAAATATTGAGCCTCTGAGGTCACATTTAAGAGCTTACCTCCTCAAATAGTATTCCTGTTTTCATTACATCTCTTCATTGAAATATTACCATTTACACAATAGACCTAGTTAGCTCTGTGCCCGGCTGCATTTTATTTTCTTTATCTCTCCACCACGGCCCCACCCTCAACATAAAAATACACATAATAACCACAAGAGGTGTAGGCAAAGGTATAATTTGGATGTTTATGAATCTGCTGTCATTTGACAAGGATCCAGGTCTGGTTGACTGACTTCTGTACACTGATCATATGAAGACCATGTCTGCGATAGTGTAACACTTTCAAATGTCATCATTAATTTTTATAGTAACTGGTACTTTATAGGTTTCATCTTCTGAATAAAAGTCATGAATACATTTTTTGCTTTACATCATTAATGTCAGGTTATCTCATTATCTGAATAAGGGAATGTTATGTAATATTGGTTGATATATAAAGGAGCATTTTGCCTCTACAACTGAGGACTCTTAACATACAAATATTAAAAGGGATTCAGTTTTTCCTCTTAAAAAGACAGGCTGGCCATTTGCTTGCCATAGAATTTTCCTAAGAAATTCTACTAGGTTTATGCTTTGGAATGACCTTAGCAATTGCTGGTGAATGCAGCTGGAAAAACAAAACAAAGCAAAACAAACAAAAACAGCTGTCAATGGTTTCAATAAACTTAAGAAATCCACATAATGGCCGGCGCCTGTGGCTCAGCGAGTAGGGCGCCAGCCCCATATACTGAGGGTGGCAGGTTCAAAGCCGGCCCTGGCCAAACAGCAACAAAAACCAGCCAGTCGTTGTGGTGGGTGCCTGTAGACCCAACTACTAGGGAGGCTGAGACAAGAGAATCGCCTAAGCCTAATAGCTGCAGGTTGCTGTGAGCTGTGAGGCCACGGCACCCTACCAAGGGTGAAACTCTGTCTCTAAAGAAAAAAAAAGGAAAAAAAAAGAAATCCATATAACTCTCTCCATCTCCATATTTTTACTGTGGCAATTAAAATAAGGCTTAATAATGGATTTTAAACACACACAGGCATGCTACCAGGCAGTACTGGGTTGTATTTATAGCCAAACACACCATCTTATGTCCTAGCATTAATCACAACCTGTTACTTGATTTTTTCCCCTCTGAGTAATAATGCAGGCTATATCTATAAAGTGGAATCCCTTTATGACAAGGATACTAATTCTGTAGCCCTGATGAAATGTAGTAGTTTTGGTTTATTTTCAAAATTGCCTTAGGACTAAGTCCCAGAGAAAGTGATTTAAGCCATAGGTAATTAAACCATGTAACAAAGAACTGAAATGTATAGTTCTTTTGTACTTAAGAGACTGCTGTTTCTCTCCATGATAAAACCTTTATATTGTGAAACTCTGAGCTGAATTTAAATTCACATTTTTCCTCCCACACTTGTTGAACTAGGCATTTCACTTTGAAATAAAGCAATATTAAAAGGAACACAGTACTACTGCTGTTATCAAATAAGCTTCATTATACATTTTCGCAAAAAAAGACACCAATAATGAAAGTCATAACTCATTTATTGAATGAATAGTATATGCAAGAATACCAATAAAAGGAAACTAATACTACAAACTACAATTCCAAAAATAAAGCCAATATAACAGGAACAAAATATACATGAGAGGAATGTTTGATTTTTGACCCATAACGCATTCCTTATCTTTACAATTAACCTAAATGTCTGTCAGAAAAGAACTGTATACCTTGGTCTAACTTTAGTGCTTTTTAAAAAAGCAACAACACTCTAGAACACTTTTGCTTTTGCTTTAAGATATTTGAGAGTCACACATTTGTTCAAGTACATAGTTTCTGATTCAATAGCAGATCTACAGATTTCTTAATATCTTGAGTAGCATGTACTTCTGAGCAAGTACTATCTGAAATTCTAAAATTGTTGATCCTTAAAATAAAATTTATTTCAGTTGTGGGTTTTTAATAGACTGAGATGATAGTAAAATTCATCCCCCTCCCCCCACCAGGAACAGAGTTTTTATTAAAGTATAGAAACTCAAGTCTATCTTTCTATTCTAAAGAACATTTCATACTAACATTTCTGGTAAGGCAATAAAATGCTCCAGAATAATCTTCAATATATGCTTGCAAAGATTACACTGTTTAATATCAATAACAAAAAAAAAAAACAAGAAAAAAAGAAAAAAGATATTTCAAAACTTTCAGGCTAAAATATGCATAAAAGACAGTTATGGCAGTATTTTTTGAAATGATGTAAATGTTATATACTTATCAAATAATGTCATGCTTATTAAACTACAGTTAAGGACTTAAGAGATGTACAGTAAATACACTGCTGAGGTCCATTTTTCTAAATATTAATACCACAATGTAATTACTACCCAGATGATGATGATGCTACTTGGGAACTTAAGTACTGTACAATTTTTACATTGTAAGGCACTTTTACTCAGCATGTGATGAAAACATGGTTAGAGAATCAAAATGTTGGAGGTTTACAACCAAACATGATTATTCATGTGACTTCAATTTACATTTCAGTTTTTAATGAAAGATTGTTTAGCCAATCACACCACAGTGAGAGAAAAACAGGTAGTCAGCCACTTATCTAGCCAACCAAAAGGTAAAGTGCTATTCTGGTTGGTAGTGGCAGAAAAAGGGCTGAAGAAATCCATACAAAGTCATACATTTTACTACATAACAAATCCATCACTGACAGCTATAGTATTTGAAGTCCTTTACATAATTATTGACTGGCCATGATTACCCCAGCACCTTCCATTTTTCCTAAAAAAAAAAAATGATTACAGTAGTTGTCCAAAAATGAAGGAGCTCTGTTGTCCCATGGGTAAGTCTATGGCACACAATGTAAAAAATGATCTAGACACAGTGATTTAAAGATTTAAGAAGTAATGATTTTCAAGCTGTTATAAGGAAATAAAGTACAGATCCTTTGGGAAAAGTCACATAGCTTGGTAAACAAACATCTAGATCTGTCCTTGCACTTCAAGTCATGATGAATTTTGAAAATTAAAATCACATACACACAAAAAACCCCAAGGGCATATTAAGAGCAAGAGGAGAAAACACATAGGGCAACCCACTACTAAAGCTAGTTTCCTTCTAAAAATATCAAATACAAGATGGTTAAAATAAAGCAAGCATTGAGTCCCTTGATTTAAGTAAATGTGTCAATACACACTTGACAAACGTGATCATAAGGGACAAGCAGTTAAAAACATCCGTCATTAATAAGCACAGTGTAATTTTCCACCTGTTACATTTTAAAAATGCTGTTTATCAGCTGCAGAGTATCACAATGTACAGTTAACATGTTATTTCTTATTTGCAAATCTGCTTTATTGTGGTAGGTTAACTAATAATTCAGAAATCAGAATCCCCTCCCCTTGGTTTGAGGTGCTATGGTAATATTAGGCAGACCACAACTAAAGTTTTTTGGTTTTGCCATAAGGAAATATATAAATGTGCTTCAGCAGGTAAGTGGAAGAAAATATCACTAGCTTTTAAATGCCAGTGTGAAAATCCTTTTTAAAAAGCTGGATTCTTAGGCTTTCATAAACAATTCTGCTGATCGATCAAACAACACTGAGTCCTACCAGAAGAAAAGCAGGGCACAAAAGCCTATTTTATAGGTAACTGAAAACGTTAAAAATATTAAATAAACTTTCTAAAATAGTGGTCACAAATTAAAATAAATACTGTTTTATGCAAAGACTGTTTTTTTGTTGTTTTTTTTTTTTT
>NW_003852504.1:6521872-6525164 GCF_000181295.1 Otolemur garnettii | reverse complement strand
TTTTTTTACTCCTACAGCACACGAGATCTCCTTACATACTTTGGGCCAAAATGTGAAGTGTTCCATACAACAGGGCACTTGAGAGCAACAGGTTAGGGACATGGTATCTAAAGTCCTTAGCAAACGGCAACCCCTTAAATATTAAAGAGGTTTAATTTGCTCTCATCAAATATGTTAGTTTAAACTTCAAAGGGTTTAATCACTATGCCAAAAGCCCTTTGTATGACATGGTAAGAGAAAAGGTGTACTGTCATGAGAATTTTGGCATAAGCACTGAAGCTCATAGCTTATAATCACCAGTTGCTGAGTCCGCGCTGGTCAGTGAGAACAACCTTAACAGGAATCAAATAAAAAGCTTTAGCATACTTCTTAGAAGAGATTTTTAGCATGTGCTATCAAAGCCAAGATAAAAAGAAGGTTCATTTCATTTCTAGCCTCCATTACTTGAGTGCGAAAACAAAAATCCACAAATTTACCATGTGTTGCCACTAGTGGCACGTTTGCATTGTAAAGTAAAATTCGCTTATGCTTTCCCTTGAGTATCAATCCACACTCTAGACAGCAGAACTTTGTTCGGTCCAGAAATATAGCTTACTTCATTTCAATGTCTGTTTTAACTGTTGACACTATACACAGGGTTAACTAGTGTTTCAATTGCTTCTGAGAAACTGCAAACTACAGCTACGTAATATCAACATAGCAAACACAGCCTTCTAGTGAAGGCTCATGAAACAAACAAGACATTTTAAGCAGTTCAATGAAAGATCTAATAGTTGGGCAGTAAAAAGTTACAAACCCTTTTTGATTTTAGAAAACAGTGAAAAAAGAATAGTAGTTATGGATGTCTTATTCATTCTCAGTTTTCTAACTCTGTCTGTCCCATGAACCTGTTTAAAAGATGATAAAAAAATGTAAAATATGATGCTTGAGGGGAACACAATCAATAATGTTACTGAGGAGTGAGAATATCTTATTGATTTGACATTATGACTACATTTATTCACAAAGTGGAAAGCTTGTTTATACGATACAAAATCAGCTAGTTTAAAAAAAAAACTACTATGCAAGCCTACAAAATCCTCAGGATTCTAATAACATGCTTTTAATTTAACATAACAGGACTAAAAATCATACTGCGTATCATTACTTCAATACGTATTTTCTCAATTTGTACTGTATTCTGACAACATATCCCATATAATTAACTTTCATACCTAGTTTCCATTCAGTTGCTGCTGAGTTAGCTGTTGCTGATCAATTTCTATTTTTCCCCGGCTTTTACTCTCTCGTTCCTCGTCTTCTTCATCTCTTTCATCATTTCCACTATGATTTTTACAATAAAGTCTACAATGATGAAAGACAAAAATCTCAAAATCATCGTCATCGTTAATGAGAATACATTTATGCCACTGCTAGGGGATGCGGTTGGTACGCATTTAAAATATGGGTTTACTCATCCACACTTTAAACAATGTTACAAGTCTATTTCTATCTACAATGTACAAAAATATACTATTCTAAAGATAAAAGTTCATCTGAAATAAAAACTCTGGTTTAGAATGACAGTTATCATAAGGCAGTTCTTCATTTTGCTCAGTGGGATTAAAAGTAAAGTTTTTGACCAACTTGAAAATAACAACTTTCAGGTATATGGACAAAATAGTCAAATTCTATACATTTGTTTCATATACATAATTCAAAATCTCATTTTAGGAAATATATATTCTATAAATATACTGCTGCTCTTGACTCAAATTTCATGAAATAATTTTACTCAAACCCTTCAAATGCCTTTTTTTTTGGGGGGGGGTTAGAGACAGAGTCTCACTTTATTGCCCTCAGTAGAGTGCTGTGGCATCACAGCTCACAGCAACCTCCAACTCCTGGGCTTAGGCAATTCTCTTGCCTCAGCCTCCCGAGTAGCTAGGACTACAGGCGCCCACCACAACACCCAGCTATTTTTTTTGTTGTTGCAATTTGGCCAGGGCCAGGTTTGAACCCACCACCCTCGGTATATGGGGCTGGTGCCCTACTCACTGAGCCACAGGCGCTGCCCTCAAATGCCTTTTTTTTGAGACAGAGTGTCACTATGTCGCCCTGGGTAGAGTGCCATGGTGTCACAGCTTATAGCAACCTCAAATTCTTGGGCTTAAGTGATTCTCCTGCCTTTCTCTCCGAAGTAGCTGGAACTACAGGCACCCACCACAACGCCTGGCTATTTTTTGGTTGTTGTTGTAGATGTCATTGTTGTTTGGCTGGCCCAGGCTGGATTCAAACCTGCCAGTTCTGGTGTATGTGGCTGGCGCTCTAGCGGCTGATCTATAGGCGCTGAACCCCCTTCAAATGCCTTTTCACCATTAGTGTCCTGGCTTTCACTAGAATACATTTCATGAGTCATTCAACTGTTTTCTGGTGCTGTAGTTGGCTATGTCTCTCTTAAGCTAGACTGGTCCCTCCAACTTTTCTCATGTCATTAACTTTTTTGAATGTGATCAGATAGTTTGCCAACTGTAGCACATTCTCTATTTGTCTCATTATACTATTTTACTTGTTTTTCTCACACCCTGTATTTCCTATAAACTGGAAATAAGGCCTAAGGCAGTGGTTCTCAACCTTCCTAATGCCACAATGTATTTTCATTTTTAAACAGGGGTTGCGACCCACAGGTTGCGAACCGCTGGTCTAAGGGCTTGGTTAGCTTCAGGTTCAACTTGTATTTTCTTAGTCAAGATGCTTTTCAGGTGATCATGCATACTTTAGGAAGCATACAATTTCAAACTCCCTGTTATTTATTGGTGATGCTATGATTGATCATTTGGTTAAGATGGCAGTGACAGCCAGATTTTACTAATGTTGAGGTAAGTTTTCCCTTCAAACTAGATAGTAAACTCTGGAATGATAACACTGATATTATGCTGTTTCAACAACCTTTCATTTGGGTATATACACTATTTTAAATTCATTGAGTTCTTAATAAAAATATTAAGGTAGGTGATTTTAGACAATTAAAGAAGGGTGGGCTGATCTGAGATCAGTTTTAGGTAAATTATACACAAGACGATAATGAAACAATGCTTAGAAAATATTCCTTGGACGCCCTCTTGTGGTCAACAACGGGTAAAGACAATCATAAAATTGGAATTTTCCATGTCACAAATAGATGACCTAAACTAGGTCTAACATTTGAATAGAATAAAAGGTTGGGGAGGGGCTGGGGGCACTACAACAGACAACAGTAATAACTGACTTCAATCTAGTTAGTTTTGATCATATTTCTTTTTAGTTTTAGAAC
>NW_003852504.1:6516758-6521415 GCF_000181295.1 Otolemur garnettii | reverse complement strand
GCCTGTAGTCCCAGCTACTTGGGAGGCTGAGGCAAGAGAATCGCTTAAGCCCAAGAGTTGGAGGTTGCTGTGAGTTGTTATGCCATGGCACTCTACCCAGGGTGAATCCTCTACCCAGGACTCTGTCTCAAACAAAAAATAAAAAAATCAAAAAAATGCCATTTTCAAAATAATTGGGGAAATGTGAAAATGGATTTGGTATGAGAATACAGTAAGAAATAATTGTTTTGTTTTGTTTTTTTTTTGATACAGAGTCTCACTATGTTGCCCTTGGTAGAGTGCTATGGTGTCATAGCTCACAGCAATCTTAAACTCTTGGGCTTAAGCAATTCTTCTGCCTTAGCCTCCCAAGTAGCTGGGACTATAGGCGCCCACCACAATACCCAGCTATTTTTTGTTGCAATTGTCATTGTTGTTTAGCTGGCCTGGGCTGGGTTCAAACCCACCAGTCCTGGTGTATGTAGCCAAAGCCCTACCCACTGAGGTATGGGCACCGCCTAAGAAATAATTGTTAATTTTACCAACAGTGAAAATGGGATAGTGAGTATGTAAGAAACACCCATACTTTTACAAGATGCATAAACTGAAGTACATAGGGATAAACTGCCAAGAGATCTGGAATTCTGCTTTGACATACATCAGGAAATAAAAACCACAGCTAAGGCCAGGAACAGAATCCTAGCACTCTGGGAGGCTGAGACGGGTGGACTGCTTGAGTTCAAGTGCTTGAGACCAGCCTGAGAAAGAGCGAGATGCTGTCTCTAAAAACTACCCAGGCATTGTAGTGGGCACCTGCAGTCAGTCCCAAGCTACTTGGGAGGCTAAGGCAAGAGGTCACTTGAGCCTAGGAGTTTGAGACTGCTGTGAGCTATGATGCCATAGCTCTCTACCTAAGGTGACAAAGACTCCATTTCAAAAAACAAAACAAAATAAAACAACCTCCCCCCAAAATCACAGCTTAACAGTGGCAATAAATTGGTAACTGCTGATATGAGGAATTACTATACTATTTTTGTTTACATTGGAACATCTTTTTAATAGAAAGTTTCCTCTAAAAGCATAGGCATGAACCACTGTGCCTAGCCATTTTCCGTTTTCTTGTTATATCAACTTGACCCTGCAGAAGAACATTAAAAGTAATGCTAGCAGTTAACACCCCTGTCTTGTTCCTAATCTGAACGCGTGTCGTCTACTGGCTCTCAATTAGAGATGAATGGTGAATCACCTGGGGAGTCATCAAAATATACAGTTTGGGCCTCAACCCAGACCTACTAAATTTAAATCTCCATGGGTGGGGTTTAAGCATGAACATTTTTTTTTTTTTTTTGAGACAGAGCCTCAAGCTGTCCCCCTGGGCAGAGTGCCGTGGCATTACAGCTCACAGCAACCTCCAACTCCTGGGCTCAAGCAAGTCTCCTGCCTCCGCCTCCCAAGTAGCTGGGACCACAGGCGCCCGCCACAACGCCCGGCTATTTTTTGGTTGCAGCCGTCATTGTTGTTTGGCGGGTCCGGGCTGGGGATTCAAACCCGCCACCTTAGGTGTATGTGGCTGGCGCCTTAGCCGGTTGAGCTATAGGCGCCGAGCCAGCATGAACATTTTAAAAGAGGGTTCTATCGACCTTCCGGTGATTCTTTGGCTCACCCCAGTTAAGAACCACTGCTCTTTATTATAACAACAATAAACTATCTGCTATTGTTTTCTCATAGACCTCCTATTAAGATTCCTAGCTTACCTAGTGTACTTTTATTATCTTACTTTAAATTTCAGAAATTGATGTTGAATGTTACCAAATGTCTTTTCACCATCTGTCAGGAAGATCATAAGATTTTTTTAAGGCAAGTGTAAAACAGTTTATTGAAGCAAAGAAAGATAGGTTTATAGAGTAAGATACATTTGCCATAGATAAGGAATGGGCCTCCATTGTCACCACAAAAGGGCAAAGAGGTCAGATTCTTCTTTATAAATTATAATAAAGCACATTTATATATTTCTTAGTATTGAACAGTATTTTATTTATTTTTTTTTTAGAGACAGAGTCTCACTTTATCGCTCTCAGTAGAGTGCCATGGCATCACAGCTCACAGCAACCTCCACTCCTGGGGTTAGGCAATTCTCTTGCCTCAGCCTCCTGAGTAGCTAGGACTACAGGTGTTGAACAGCCTTTAAATTCTTAGAATACAGAGTTGGATTTGATTTACTAATATTTTATTTAGGATTTGTATGTATGTGTGTATATATATTTATTTATTTAGAGAAGTGAGACTGGTCTACAGTTTTTCTTTCAATATCTTTACTATCTTTGTGAGGTTTGGCATCACAGTTTTATGTAAGCTTTACTTATACCCACCAAATGAACCAAGAAGTTTTCCACCTCTTACTATGTGCGAAACCTCTTTAAATAACATTGGAAGTCTCTGTTCTTTAAAGGGTTGATAGAACTCACTTGAAATATTTGTGCCTTTATTTTTATTATTTTATAGTATATTAATTTATTTAGTAAACATTTATTACCACTCTAAAATTCTGGAATTAGGGGGATATCAATCAATGCAAAGCAACATTTATTAAGTACCTACTACCGTGTATCTAAGCTTAGGCTATATATACAAAAACTAAAAAGACGTGGTCCCTGCCCTCATGGAGCTCACAGTTTAGCTGAAGCAGACAGTCACCAACTGTGCCTTTATTATTAAACAAAGTTTGGCACATTTTCTAATACAGTATTAGTACCGTCTGCAGGCACCTAATAGACTAGGTGATTGTGTAAACTGTTTTTTACAAAGAATACTAGACTACTCTGAAGTCACTGGTTTACTGCACGCTAAGCACGTGAGAGTAAGGAAGTGCTTTACAACTCTAGAAGACAAATCAAAAGTTCAAGGATCCCTATAGACTTACTCTCTATTTCATTAAATGAACGGAACCATCATAGATATACACTGATACCACTAGCCCAAGGCAGCATAGGTAAGTGGAAGATCCATAAAAAAGAGAGTTGATGGGGTGGCACCTGTGGCTCAAAGGAGTAGGGTGCCAGCCCCATATGCCAGAGGTGGTAGGTTCAAACCCAGCCCCAGCAAAAAAACTGCAAAAAAAAGAAAAAAAAAAGAGGGTGACATGCAATCCCAACTCTCCAGACCTTACCCTTCCATCTTGTAGCTTCTATTTTCACAACTACATCTTATTTTAAGCTACCAATAATTCTCACACAAACCATCATCAATGGCCTCCTAAAATATTTCCCCATTCCACCCTTGCTCTGTCCCATTGGAGGGTCTCCCATATGCCATTCTTTCTACCTAGACTATCCCTTTCAATGTTCACTTTTGTCCTTCATATCTCAGCTCGAGCACTATTTCCTTCATAAAATTCCTAAACACGCCCCACTATATATTAGCTCTTCCTTCTATGTTCTCACAGTATTTTGTCACTTCTTTAGAACACTTACATAGTCTATAATTCTCTGGCCATTTAATTAATAGATCTCTCTGAACAGATTGTAAACTTCATGAGGACATTCTCTGTGTCAGCTTTGATTATTAGTGTAGGCCCAGCTTTTAGCACAATGACTGGCACGCAGTGAGCATAATTAATACTGGATGAATGAACGCTAATCCAGGGATATGTAGTCAGAAGAAAATGCCAGTTGCCACACTCATTCTTTATGATGTGCTCAGTATTCAATACTTGACTAAACACCACTTAAGAATACAGATGTAGTAAACTAACATCTATTTAAGGGCAGTTATTTACTGACATGTTTATGGAAATGGACAAGTGTTGTTTTCTTACTTGTAAATTCCTCGTGACATATTTTCAATGTATTTAGCTTTGTCTTGGACTCCACAGTGGTAATGGTAAGTCTTAACACAGGCTTTTATTTCACATCCAATAGTAGCCCCGGGCTGACTGCAAAGGGTACACTTCTGTTTAAGGAAAAAAAGAATAATCATAAGCAGTATTTCAAAGTTTATGCAACCTTATTCTATTTTAGTCATATTTTGGCCAAACATTCTAGTTTACAAAGAAAACAGCAGCCATTTTAAATTAAAAAAGAGAACATTGAACTTATTATATAGCATATAATTAAAATAATGCTGCAATTTAAACTAAATTTTGAAAAATTTACTAATATTAAGCCATCCACTTGTTTTTCCATTATTTACCATTTATTCAGCTTGTTAGAATAACTGTATTAACTATTAAGTTTTGACATCTAAATATACATAAGACGCACCTTAAATACCCAAATACACAAAAAGAAGGAATACTTTAGTGGTTGACTTCTTTCCCTTCCCTGAGATCAAATCCTTTCCTTTTATAATTGGGGAAAGAATGAGAAACCAGGAAAGCAGTCCCCCTAGATAGGCAAAAGGACAGAGGAAGAAAAAAAGGGATGAAATTTTTTCAAAATTTCTCAATTTGTCCTAGATGAGCCTTGCCTAAAGAATGCTGGAGATCTGAAGATGCCTGTTGAAAAAAGGATTTCATGGTTAAATAAGTTTAAGAAATGATAGGCAGGCTTGGCGCCTGTGGCTCAAGTGGCTAAGGCGCCAGCCACCTACACCCAAGGTGGTGGGTTCGAATCCAGCCTGGGCCCAACAAACAACAATGACAGCTGCAACCAAAAAAATAGCCAGGCGTTGTGGCGGGTGC
>NW_003852504.1:6503689-6515767 GCF_000181295.1 Otolemur garnettii | reverse complement strand
TTTTTGTTGAAGTTTTTGGCCGGGGCTGGGTTTGAACCCACCACCTTTGATATATAGGGCCGGCACCCTACTCCTTTGAGCCATAGGTGCCTCCCAGAAGGCATCATTTCTAATAGATTGAGACAAGGTTCATAAATATCTGAAACCATCAGAAGAAAGACTGAAGAGGAACTTCACAATGGAGGGATTAGACTTACCACTTGAATCTAAGGATCAGATATTGCAACTTGTCTGATGTGATGAAATACAGATGATACACTTCTACCTGTGAAGTATCCTTACCTCTCAAAAAGTTGAAACCGAATCTAACCAAACCTATACACATAAGTACTACTTTAAAAGAAACATGGAAGATACAGGGACAAGTCAAATGGTATCATGAAAAAGCAAACAGACAAAAATGTGGGACATTCTACAGGATAATTCATTTTCATTAACAAGTAAATGGCATACAAAACAAAAACAAAAACAAAGAGGAGGAGGAGGACTGTCCTAGATTATGTAAGGGGTATTAGAACCAAATGTAATGTGTGGTCCTCTGTTGAATCTTAATTCACGTAAATCAACCTTACAGAGAGTTTTGAGACAGTTGGGGAAATACTGTGTTTCCCCCAAAATAAGATACTGTCTTATATTAATTTTTTCTCAAGAAGACACACTAGGGCTTATTTTCAGGGGGATGTCTTCTCTCTGTGCTGAAATGCATGGCGTGGCCACACCCATCACTAGGTCTTATTATTGGGGTAGGGCTTATATTTAACAAATGCATAGAAATCCTGCTAGGGCTCATTTTTTTGGGTAAGTCTTATTTTCAGGGAAACATGGTACCAATATGAACTAGGTATTAAATGACACTGAAGAATTATTAATTTAGAAGGTACCAACATCATTGTGGTTAGGTAATGTTCAACAATAAATTGTTCCATCATTAAGAGATACATACTGAACTATGTAGAGGTGAAATTATATGAAGGGGGAACTCTGCTTTAAAATACTTCAAGCAACAAGAATAAAAAAACATAGACAAAATGAGTGCTGCAAATTCTTGATTACTGATGAATCAAGGTGATGGACAGGTATGTGTTACTTTGCATTGCACTGACATTTGGTAATATAAGCTTTAAAGGAATTATCAAGAAAATGTCAATATTTCTTAAAGCTACTTATTAATAATTTAGTATGTTTAAAAACATGAGACTAAGGTACATTTTACATAGGAAACTTTAAATCTATGATAAACATTTTAAGGTACATAACCATTATGCGCATTTTCACTGAACAGAAAGCCCTGAAAAAAAATTTCCTTTAAGTTTACACAAGATAACATTTTAAACTTAGTAAAGTTTGTCACATTCATATCCTCACTAATGGCTCACAAATTCCTTGAAATATAAATATTTTTAGTATAGTTCTCTTAAGTAATGAAGTTAATAGAGAAATTAAGTGTCAGTAACATTAGCATCCTTTATTATAATATAAGTAAGGGAAATATATACTTTCACATATGAACTACTTTATATTAAATTTTTGGATGACTTGATATATTTAAGCTGTGTCCTAAATTTAAAGCAGAATTTTGAGAGTAATTCTGAATAACAAATATAAAAACCACTGACCATTCTTTTTCCTCGCTTAATCTCCTGAAGTACGGTTTTAATATCAAAGTCTCCAAATTCTGCTCTTGATGTTGTTGTGAGCTGGACTGTGCCAGAAGAAAATAACTAGAGGAAAAAAATGCAGGAACATTAACATTCAGAATCCTTATGAGAAAAAGATTAAGGATAATAACAAACATCCTGTATTACTTTAATTTCCTGAGAAATATGATTTTACCTCAATAATCAAGTACTAACTCAAATAGTTTTAATATCTTCACACATCTGATTAAAATATGACCTCAAATATAGACACTGAAATCAAACTAAGATTGCTTGTGTAGAGCTAAGATTAAATAACCATCTTTAAATAATGAAGATTACATTGATGTCACCACGTTGTCTCAACTGTTTTTACATTTCCACAAAGCTGAGAGTAATTCTGAATAACAATATAGCTTATTTAAAGCTTTAAAAAAATAGTAGATCAGAACCACCTGAGGATTTCCCCCTCCTAAACAGACATGTCTGCAATCTGCCCATGGGGTCCTAGGGATACATATTTTGGAAAAACCTCCCCAGGTAAATCTGATATGCACTCTGGTTAAGAATCTAACAGAAATAATAAAATTTTAAAAACCTAATCATAAATGGGTGAGTAATTCAAGACAACGTAATTCTGGCTCAGTGCCTGTAGCTTAGTGGTTATAGCACCGGCCACATACCTGGCCTAGGCCTGCTAAACAACAATGACAACTACAACAATAAAAAAAAAAAAAGTCAGGCGTTGTGGTGTGCGCCTGTAGTCCCAGCTACTTGGGAGGCTGAGGCAAGAGAATTGCTTAAGCCCAAGAGTTTGAGGTTGCTGTGAGCTGTGACACCACAGCACTCTACCGAGGGTGACAAAGTGAGACTCTGTCTCAACAACAACAACAACAACAACAACAAATGACAATGTAATTCAAAAACATCCATGTGTACTGCAAGTCACGCCTGGATCTAAGGATGCTAAGATAAAAACTTACCCTCATCTTAACTTCAAGGAATTTGAGAGTCTACTCTGAAGATAGACTCATAAATAAATAACTGTAATACACTGAGTTAAGTACCAATAACAGAGACATCAGGTTACAGTGGAGGCCTAAAATATCTTTCACGACATGTTTATAAAACTAAAACGTAATTGCTTCAAATCCTATCAAAACATAAAGGGTATTATTTTTCAAAAGCTAAAGTTTATTAAGATTTGGGCTTACGAGACATACTATTCATAACTGTTAAAATATTAATGCTGAGGAGAAATGCTATATTTGGTTACAAGCTAAATGATTTTCAAAAACACTTGGTCTTAAAAGAACACAGAAAGAACCCTGCTCACCATGCACTTGTAATGCGCAGCTGCCTTTTTGGCATTAAATATATGCAGTTTTCCTCTTGCCTCATTTTCTTCCTCCCCAACATGACAAAATCCACATTTAGGCCTGGTGTCACTAGGGCTGCTTCGGTGTGGAGACCTATCTCTCTGCAAAAGTAAAAGAAAACAGAGAACTTTAAAAAATCCACAGAAACATGCTATCAGTACTTCAAGCTTATCTAACATTTTAAATGATGAAGTTTACCGATAGACATTGTTTAAATGAAATATTTGTAGTGCAACAAAAAGCAAGAATCCAACTCTTTTGTACTTACATAGGAACTACTTTCCATTTCGTCTGTTCCATGGGAGGATGTGGACCTGGTATCTTCAGACAGTCCTTTAAAATTAGTTTTTCTGGGCCTTCCTTTGCGACTTTTCTTTTTATTTTTAGGTGATGAGGGCTCCAGTTCATGTTCATTGAAACTTTCCTCTAAATCAGCTGCATAAAAATGAACAAAAGGTTTTTACAGACCAATCTTAAAATGAGCATTAGCTTATGGGTCCTCAAGATATATGTTTATCCTTAGAATGAAACTATCTCAAGAAGTGAGGAGAAGGGTGGCGACTGTGGCTCAAAAGGGTAGGGCGATGGCCCCATATGCCATAGGTGGCAGGTTCGAACCCAGCCCTGGCCAAAAAAAAAAAAAAGAAATGAGGAGAAATGGCCTGTGATATGTTCAATAAATTATTAGCTACCTAATGTTTTAGATAAGTGCACAAAAAATAAAATACAAAAAAGTTTATATCTGTGCTAGCCAATACAGTTGCCAATACTAACGTAGGGTTAAAAAATTTAAATCATGCTGGGTGTGGCAGCTCACACCTATAATCCTAGCACTTCTGGAAGCCAGGAGGGAGGATTGCTTGAGGCTAGGAGTTCAAGATCCTATCTCCGTAGAAAAATTTTAAAAAGTGAGCAGGGCATGGTGGTACACATCTGTAGTCCTAGCCACTCAGGAGGCTGAGGTGGAAGGATTGCTTGAGCCCAGGAGTTCCAGGTTATAAACAGGTATGATCACGCCAAGCGACTGCACTTTAACCTGAGTAACAGAGCAAGACTGTCTTTAAAAAATAATTTTAAGTCAGTTCATAATTAAATAAAATTAAGAAATTAGTTTCTCAGTCACATTTACCACATTTCAAGAGCTTATTAGCCATATATGGCTAGTTACAACTTTATTAGACAGCATCATTGTAGAAAAGTTCTATTGGACAGCATAGCTATCATGAAAACTGAATGAACAGATTCCACAATGAAGTCATTTACAATTGAAGTAACTGGGCAAACAAGTGAACACACATTAAGTACAAAAGAAAAAATTTTAACATAAGTGGTAAAGGAGCTGTGTTCTAAGTCGCATATACTTTAATGGATTAAACAAAATTTATGCCAAGGGGCGGCGCCTGTGGCTCAAAGGATTAGGGGGCCGGCCCCATATGCCAGAGGTGGTGGGTTCAATCCCAGCCCCAGCCAAAAACTGCCAAAAAAAAAAAAAAAACTTATGCCAAAATTTTAGAATTGCATTTCCTGGTTCAGGCTGGTCTTGAACTCATGAGCTCAGGTGATCCCCTCCGTCTCCCACAGCACTGGGATTATAGGTGTGAGCCCCTGTGCCTGGCCTCTAAATACGCTTTTGTACTGTTGATTTCTGTATAATGTTCACCTACTTATCCAAAGTAAACATGATAAAAAGAACCCTTACCCTCATATTCACAGCTGCAATTTCTAAAAATCCAGACAAGGATAAGGTAGGTGACAAAATAAGGTTGCTGTCTTTCCTGTGCCCTCGTCAAATTTTCCCAACTTCTTAAGACCCTCCCCCCCAGATTATCTATGTCACTTTAGAATGAGGCTCCTTTCTGTTACCCTTCTTTTCTCCTTTGGTATGGCCCCTATGGAGATACTTAGCAGGACACCAACTCTCCTGCAAGCATTGTAAAGCCTTGTTTGTGCTTTTACTGATTCTCTTCTCAATCAATGTTTTACTCATCTAAGGTTTTCCTGGTTTATGCTCTATTTTTCTTCCTCCTCCTAAATTCTCACATCAGTTAATAGTGTGAAGTAGAAAGGAACACTGGACAGAAAGTCTGGAACTGCCTACTTATTAGGTCTTAACTTGGCAAGTACCTTACCACTCATATGGAAAAGCCTCCTCATTTAGCATTAAATGGGACAAATGCTATTATCTTCCTTATAAGGCTATTTTAAGAAATTATTTGCGGCATTGTATTCATAGCTGCTATGGTATAGTTCTTGTGGTCTAAGCCAGTGCTGCCTCTAGCTTGCTGAGCTCCAGCCAAAGGAAAAAGGGGGTAAGGCGGTCTTTATATCACAGGTGGTACAATGCAGACTACCTGCAAATCCACCGGTGGTAAAACACCCAGAATGCAACAGGCTGCAAAAACCTCACCGCTAAAGGCTTGGTATTGGTAACCACGCCTCCACCCCCAACTCTGTGAAATCAGACATCATCAGTTCACTCAACTTCTGATTAACAAATTTCCTTTCCAGTGTCTGGTAGGAGAAATTTCTCAGAACTTCAAAACAGATTTGCACTTCCAGAGCGCAGGTATTGGTGCTTTGCAGGAGGCAAGTGAGGCCCATCTGCTTAGCCTTTTTGAAGATAGCAACTTCTGTGTGTGACCCATGCCAGACATGTAACAATTATGCCAAAAGACATCCAGCTAGCACGCCACGCATTGGGAGACTGTATTTAAGAATCCACTATGACTTGGTGCCCATAGCTCAGCGGTTAGGGTGCCAGCCACATACACCGAGATGGCGGGTTTGAACCCAGCCAGGGCCGGCCAAACAACAATAAAAACTACAACAACAACAACAACAAAAACAACAAAAACAGCCAGGCGTTGAGGTGGGCACCCATAGTCCTAGCCACTTGGGAAGCTGAGGCAAGAGAATGCTTAAGCCCAAGAGTTTGAGGTTGCTATGAGCCATGACGCCATGACACTCTACTAAGGGCGAAGTAGTGAGACTGCCTTAAAAAAAAAAATCCACTATGATGGGACATTTCATTTTACCAAAAAAAAAAAAAATTTTCTTCCTGTTGGTAGTTTTAAATGTTAGATATTTTTTTCCCCATGGGGGTCAAAGGATACCTAAGTATATAACTGAGTGGAAAAACAAGGGACAGATATTAGGTATTGGTGATTTTTCCATTTTCATGTGCATGTGAATATTTGCAGTGATGTGAACCCTTAATGCAAGTCAAAATGTTTCAGTGAACAAGTTTCAGCAATTCAACTTTATAACAATTACAAACAAACCTATAAACTTTTATGGATAATGCCAGCATTTGGATTTTTAAAAATCAAGTAAATTTCGTATTGATGACAACTAAATGGTTTTTTGTAGCATTTTTGTATCATATGGTAGATTCCATTCATTCACTGTATTTTTTCTGAGCTGTCCTAAATGCCAGTACATGTTTTTAATGTTGTCTGTGTTCTGTGCTGTTCCTCTAAGTTTGTTATTAAAATATATTAAACTAGAAAAAGAAATTATTTGTGAAAAATGTTTGTAAACTATCTTGTATAGACAGTAAGTTCTTTGTCCACAAGGGGACTCCCTTCTAAATTCTCCAAGGTACCCACAAGCAGCAGGTACTCAGTAAATGTTTGCTGGAATTTAAAATAAAGAAGGGAAGGTAGAAGAACAGGCTTTAGCGTTGAGGCAGGCATCACCACCTCTGCTTTGAATCATTATGGTTGTGGTTGCTGCATAAGGAAAACTGGAGGTCACTCCACCTGCCTTTTCCAGTGTAAATGTGATGAGCGTTTGCTCTGCACTGTCCAAGTCACTTGTGAACTCAGCTTTCCGTTTTTCTTCAGGAAAGAGATCAAATAATTTATGCATATGCATTTCACATATACACATACATATATAAATATGAAGCATACATCCAAAATATATTATTTTTTTTTCTTGAGACAAGAGTGTCACTTTGATGCCCTTGGTAGAGTGCCCTGGTGTCCTAGCTTACAGCCCTCAAACTCTTGGGCTCAAGTGATCCTCTTGCCTCAGCCTCCCGAGTAGCTGGGACTACAGGCATCTGCCACAATACCAGCTATTTTTAGAGACAGGGTTTCACTCTCGCTCAGGCTGGTCTGGAACTCCTGAGCTCAAGCAATCTACTTGCCTTGGCCTCCCAGAGGGCTAGGATTACAGACGTGAGCCACCACACCCAGCCCAAATATATTAGTCTTTATTTATTTTTTATTGTTTGAGATTCGTTGAGAGTACAAGGAATTAGGTTACACTGATTGCATTTGTTAAAATCCCTCTTATAATTGTGTCCCACCCTCAAGTGGTGTGCCATACACCACGACCCCCCCATCTACCTCCCTCCACCCCACTTGCTCATTCCCCTAAACTTCCCTTGTATTAGCTCATCTACTGCCTTCATATTAGAATAGAGTACATTGGATTCTTGCTACTCCATTCTTGTGATACTTTACTAAGAATGTGTTCCACCTCCATCCAGGTTAATACAAAAGATGTAAGGTCTCCATCTTTTTTTAGTAGCTGACTAGTATTCCATGGTATACATATACCACAGCTTGTCAAGCCATTCCTGGGTTGGTGGGCATTTACATTGTATTATATAAATAATCTTATAATATTATTATATCTTATTCTTTTTTTTTTGAGACAGAGTCTCATTATATTATCCTTGGTAGAGTGCCATGGTGCTATAGCTCATAGCAAGCTCAAACTCCTGGGCTCAAGTAATTCTCTTGTCTCAGCCTCCCAAGTAGCTGGGACTACAGGTGCCCACCACAATGCCCGACTATTTTTTTTTTAAACACAGACTTACCCGGTTGCCCTCAGTAGAGTGCCATGGTGTCACAGCCCACAGCAACCTCCAACTCCTAGGCTTAGGCAATTCTCTTGCCTCAGCCTCCCGAGTGGCTGGGACTACAGGCGCCCGCCACAACGCCCAGCTATTTTTTTTTGTTGTAGTTGTCTTTGTTGCTTTAGCTGGCCCAGGCCAGGTTCGAACCTGCCAGTCTTGGTGTATGTGGCTGGTGCCCTACCCATTGAGCTACGGGTGCCGCCATATTTTATTCTTTAAAAATTTTTTTTAACCAGTCCATGAATAATTAATTATTCTTAATTAAGTCAGCTACAAAAAACCTGATGTCTGGTATTTACTTTAATCCAGATGCAGGACATATGTAGGGGATACAAGATGAAACAAGACTGGCCATGAGCTGATGAATGCTGAATTGAGTGGCAGGTCGATGGGGGTTCTTTATGCTGTTCTTTCTTTTGATTATGTTTGAAATTTCCTATAATGAAAGTTTACAGAGCATCCTAAAATCAAAGATGAGCATATACAAAGCCTAACACAGTACTTTGTACATGAGTGGTTAATAAATCTGGGGTAACAACCGCCTTTCCAAGTTTCTTTCTTTTTTTATTTTATTTTTTTTTTGTAGAGACAGAGTCTCACGTTATCACCCTTGGTAAAGTGCCATGGCGTCACACAACTCACAGCAACCTCCAACTCCTGAGCTTAGGTGATTCTCTTGCCTCAGCCTCCCAAGTAGCTGGGACTACAGGTGCCCGCCACAATGCCCGGCTACCAAGTTTATTTCTTCCTTGGGTAATCTTGGTCAGCCATAGGGTATTTTTTAGGGTTCTTTTAATTCCTCTTACTAAATTTCCTATAGCTAATCAATCATTCTTTATATTAAGTTTTCTCTATTAAAAAACCTGGTGCATCAAAGAAAGAATAAGGAGTCACTTCTATGTGGTGCAAAGAACACAGTATGAATATGTTGCTAAAATTTTCCAAGTTAAATCACAAAGCCAATTTAAATTCTTCTTTCCAAAAAAAAAGAGCACAGGAAAAGACGAATGGTTGAATTTTCAAAGAATAATGATAATGAGATAGAACACAGTATTTACAAACACCCTCAGAAATATTATAGGTTTGGTTCCAAACTGCTACAATAAAGTGAATATCACAATAAAACAAGTTACACAAATTTTTTGGCTTCCCAGTGCATGTAAAATTTATGGTTACACTATAGTTTATTAAGTGAATAATAGCATTGTCCAATAACATCATTTAAAAATACTTTATTGCTAAAAAAATGCTAACAACCATCTGAGTCATCAGCAAGAAATAATCTTGCTGGTGGAGGGTCTTGCCTAATATCGATGACTAATCAAGGTGTTTGCTAATGGTTGGGGTGGCTATGGCAATTTCTTAAAAATAAGCCAATAAGGAAGTTTGCCACACTGATTGATACTTTCATTAAAGATTTCTCTGTAATACAAGATGCTGTTTGATAGCATTTTACCCACAGTAGAACTTTCAAAACTGAAGTCAATCCTCTCAAATTCTGCCACTGCTTTATTAACTAAGTTTATGTAATATTTTAAATGCTTTGCTGTCATTTCAACAATGTTCATAGCATCTTCACCAGGAGCAGATTCCACCTCAAGAAACCATTTTGCTCATGCATCAGAAGAAACCCCTCATTTGTTCAAGTTTTATCATGAGATTATAGTAATTCAGTGACATCGTCAGACTCTACTTCTAATTTTAGTTCTCTGCAGTTACTTCCTCCACTGAAGTCTTGAACCTCTCAAAGTCATCCTGTGAGAGTTGGAGGAATCAGCTTCTTCTTAACTCTTGTTATTGTTGGTATTGTGACCTCCTCCCTCGTGTCACAAATGTTAATAACATCTAAAATGGTAAATTCCCTCTAGAAAGATTTTAAATTTACTTTGCCCAGATTCATCAGATGCACCATTATCTTTGACAGCTATAGCCTTCTTAAGTAATATGGCTTGAAAGTTGAAACTACTCCTTGAAACTATTGACTATATAATAAATTTTGTGTTAGCAGGCATAAAAAAAAATCTTGTACATCTTCATTAGAGCTTTTGGGTGACCAGGTGCATTGTCAATAAGCTGGTTGGCATCTTCGATCCAGACTACTAAAACTTTCTCCCTGTCAGTAATAAAGAGATTTCACTTTCTTAACATTCATGTGATCACTGAAGTAGCACTTTTAATTTCCTTCAAGAACTTTTCCTTTGTATTCACAACTTGGTTAACTGATGCAATAGCAAAAGGCCTAGCTTTCAGCCTGTCTCAGCTTTCAACATGTCTTCCTTACTAAGCTTAATCATTTCTAGCTTTTGATTTAAAGTGAGAGAAGTGTGACTTTCATTGGAACACTTAACGAGGCCACAGTGGGGTTATTAATCGGCCTAATTTCAATTTCTCAATATCACTGTGTCTCAGGGAATACAGAGGCCTGAGGAGAGGGAGAAATACAAGGAAAGGCCAGTTGGGGGAGCAGTCAGAACATACTTATTAAGTTTGTGGTCTTACATGGGCAGTTTGTGGCCCTCCAAAACAGATGCAGTAGTAACATCAAAGATAACTGATCACAGATCACCATAACACATAAATAACAAAAAGTTTGAAATACTGGAGAATTACCAAAATATGACAGACACACAAAGTAAGAACATGCTATTGGAAAAAAGTGTCAACAGATTTGCTCAACAGAACTGCTACATAAACCTTTAGTTTGTAAAAAAAAAAAAAAAAAATACAGTAACCGCAAAGCACACTGAAGTACAATAAAACAAGGTATGCTTGTACTGAGCAATCACTATGTGCCAGGAACACTGTTAAGAGGTCTATATGCATGATTTTATTTAATCCTTACAATAGATCTATAAGGTAGGTTTAAAAAAAACATCACCCAAATTTACAGATGCAGTATCTAAGGCTCTCTTCTGAAAGTTATCAAATAACTTGCTCAAGATCACCTGACTAAAAATAGCAGGGCTAAGATTCAAAGACAGATCTAATTTTAAAGTCCATATTCTACATGGGGTGCTGTGGCTCACGCCTGTAATCCCAGCACTCTGGGTGGTTGAGGCAGTTGGATTGCCTGAGCTCACAGGTTGGAGACCAGCCTGAGCCAGAGCGAGACCTCATCTCTAAAAATAGCTGGGCACTGTGGCGGGCACCTGCAGTCCCAGCTACTTGGGAGGCTGAGGCAAGAGAATCACTTGAGCCCAAGAGTTTGAGGTTGCTGTGAGCTGTGATGCCATAGCACTCTACCAAGGGTAACAAAGTGAGAATGTCTCAAAAAAAAAAAAGCCCATATTCTTATTAACCAGTGCACAATACTGCCTTTTCAATGCTTCATAAATGTATTCAATGCTACTAAACATGAAGGTTTTTAAAGACTTCAATATCACATTAAAATCTCCCCAAGTTTCCATTTAAGAAAAGTAATGAAGATTGAAAATTGTAGCATTGTCTAGAGAATAAAAACAAGGAAAAGAAAACACAAAGTGAATAATAAAGTAAGCAAAGTCTTCAAATCTACATAAATTATACCACTACTTCAACCCACTTCTAATATAAGTATGGTGACCCTGTTTCTTGAAATATAAATATAATTGTATGATTTGATAAGCAATCTCTAAGACAAAGTTGCAGAACTGTCCATTAGGAACTCTACCAAGTTCTGAACAAAATGATTACAGCCTTCAAGTTTAGGCACAAAAGATTCCTCTACACCAGTGGTTCTCAACCTTCCTAATGCTGTGACCCTTTAATACAGTTCCTCATGTTGTGGTGACCCCCAACCATAAAATTATTTTTGCTGCTACTTCATAACTGTAATTTTGCTACTGTTATGAGTCATAATATAAATATATATGATATGCAGGATGTATTGTCATTGTTACAAAGGGGTCGTGACCCACAGGTTCAGAACCGCTGCTCTACACTGTCTCAGAAAGCATGGGATTTTATGGTCACTGTAATTCTAGAACTTATTACCTATGTATCATTTGTTTAAGTAATTTTAGACGTCTAAAAAAGTTGTTAAAAATTCCTGTATATATGGTGGTGCCTGTAGTTCAGTGGGTAGGGTGCTGGCCAAATACACAGAGGCTGGCGGGTTTGAACCCAGCCTGGGCCAGCTAAAATCAACAATGACAGTTGCAATAAAAAAACAGTCAGGCGTTGTGGCGGGCACCTGTAGTCCCAGCTACTTGGG
>NW_003852504.1:6476316-6503493 GCF_000181295.1 Otolemur garnettii | reverse complement strand
ATTTTTTTGCCTGAAAGATTTAAGAGTAAGATGCAGACATGATTCCCTTTATTCTCTAAATTCTTCAAAACCCAATGAATGCTTTTTTAACAATATACTGAGTTGACAATTTGGTCCTTCTGGAACTACTCTCTTCCTTCCATTGGTTTCTAGGACTTAAGGCACCTGATTTTCCTCTTCTCTCCAGCCATTTCTTCTCTCTCCCTTTGCAGGCTCATCATTATAGACCCAGCATTTAATTCTTAAAGTTCCTCAAAGTTCAGTCCTAGGCCATCTTCTCTTTTGAACTCTATCCTTAGGGGACTTTTCCTTCACTCACTCACAAAGATACAATCATCTACACTCACACTTGGCAATTTTCTATCTCTAGCCAAGATTTCTATCCTGAGAACAAGAACCATATAAATCCATCTGTTTATCTGATACTTGGATAGCTCACAGTATCTCAAACTCAACCTTTCAAACTTAACTCATCAACTTTCCTCACAAGCATGCTCCAACTCTACCATTATTTAAGTAAATTGCATTAGTAGTTACCCATCTTTTTAGTGCCTGAAACCTGAAGACATCTCCAATACATTTTCTCCCTCATCCCTATATTGGATTCTCCTTCTAAGTCCTATAGATACTACCTTTGAACACTCTATCAAATCTGTCTACTTCTGCCCACCCCATAGTTACAATCCAAGCCTTCTATAATTACTCATCAGGATTCCTGTGATAGGGCCATTCTCCTCTGTGTAAAACCCTCAAATGCCTCCTGTTGTCCTTAAGATAATATCCAAAATCCTTACCAATCTGACCCATGCATTCTTCTCCCAATCTCATCAGGTGCCATCCTAGCCTTTACTTTCATAGCTTTCTATCAATTCTTTAAAAGCATCAAGTTCTTTCCTGCCTCTGAGTCTTCAAAGATGCTATTCCTTCTGCACTGAATGTTCCTCTGATCCTCTTTAGTCTTTTAAGAATTTAAATGAAATTTCCTCATAGGTCCTCCCAAACACATGCTCAGAGTATCCTATATTTCTCATTCATGACATTTATTAAAATTGTAATTAACCAGTTAATTGTGCAACTATTTAATACGCATTTCTCAAATTTAGACTTACAACTCTTTGGGAGTAGAGACTTACCTATTTTATCCCCATATCCCCAATTATATAATAGGCCTGGCACATAGTGGGTGAAATAAATTTACCAGCTTGTGTATAATTCTAGAGGGACCCTGTACTCAGCTGCCACCATCAAAAGGGGAGATATTATTATGAAAAGACATTTTTTCTTATATGTTTTAAATCATTTTTTAGGCCATCATCATTAATAGGTAAATATATATAGCTCCTGGGACTGGCATTCTAATAGTCTAGTAACATAGTGATAGCTCAAAACTTCATCAAATGGTTAAATACCTTGGGCTATAGATAAAAAAAAATTGCTTCTGCAAACTCATAATTCACGTTTTTTTCTAGAGCAAAACTGAAGGTATAGGTTTTAGGTATTGAATATTCAATAATATTTTATTTATCATGGGGAAATTAATATAGTATTATGCAAATATTCTCAAATCTAATATTTCAACGTTTTTATTACATAAAGTTAACGTAGCAAACTGAATTATATAGTTTTTATCATATTAAGAATTTGTAAAGTAAGTATTAAGCCACAGATGGCAAATGATCAAGAAACTGTAGCCAGGTGCAATGGCTCACGCCTGTAACACTGTAACACTCTGGAAGGCCAAAGTGACAGATTACCTGAGCTCACGAGTTCGAGACCAGCCTGAGCTAGAACAAGACCCTGTCTCTACAAAATGACTGGGTTCTGTGGTAGTAGCCTGTGATCTTGGCTACTCCAGAGGCTGAGGCAAGAGAATCACTTGAGCCCAAGAGTTTCAGGTTGCTGTGAGCTATGATACCACAGCGCTCTACTGAGGGTGACAAAGTGACACTCTGTCTCCAAAAAAAAAAAAAAATTTCCACAGGTGTTATTTGTTCTAGAGACAGTACCTGAAATACAATCCTATACTGCCCCCCATCATAAATCACAATTAACATATGTTTTTCATTAGAACAACTGAACAATTGGAAGTTGTTTTTGATCAATCACTCAATATCAATTAAATTCAAGCTAAATTAATGTGATAAAAGACAAAATTCCATAAATATAAACTCTGTAATACTTTTAAATTATAAAATTATGCTTCAGGTTCTATAACATGAGTATAAATGTACTATGTACACCAATGATGCAAATAGCCCCAATGTTCTATAGATGTGAAGCCAAAATTCAAATAAATTACACCACAAATTTGAAATTGTTTTAAGCCTGTCATTTACATTTAAAGAAAAGTTGCTTTGAAAAGTATGAATTTAGGTCTAGCTATTAAATTTCAGAGCAAAAAGGTGGTCAAAATTATAGTAGAACCTTCACAGTTGAGGACCTCACTACATTAACTACCTCCGTATGTTTACATAATTTTCATTTACCCTAGGTAAGTCTTCAGGGTAACAAAATCTGCCCTATACAGGGTGTACTATAACCACGATCAAACAATAGAAGTATTTTAAATTTAGCAATAAAATCTTCTTTAAAAATTGCTGTGTTAACAGTTAACTTTGTGAAGATGAATGTGTCAGTACCCTGCTTGAAAAGATACAATTTAATTATACCAACATTTTACCAACACAAAATCAACCTCAAGTAAATTAAGATTTTTTTTGACTTGACAGTGTTCCCTATATTGTGAGTTTGAAGTGTAAAAGTTTACTATAGCATTCATTAAGAATATATGAAGCACATCTGTTATACCTAATTATGTCTAACAATACTCCAATCCCCCTTTTGCTTGTGATGCTATGTTGTGGGTCTGGAGATGAGGGAGGAAGCATTTGGTGTTAGCAGCTATCTAGGAGAATGCAAAAGATGTTTTGGAAGTAAGATACTTTCGTAAGAAAGAAACTTTTTTCTACTTAACAGAACACAAAACATTTTTGTGACCAAATGTGTGTAGGGGTTTTTCCCCACACACCAAGCAATTCTCCAGCAGACATCCTATAATTTAATTTAATTCTGACACTACCTGGAGATAGCACACATGTACGTATCAGTACAGTAGGCCTAGTTCCTTATATTGACCACCTCCGTATGTTGACCAGTTTGTTGCAGTCCAGTGGGTAGTCAACTTACATAGGTCCTACTGTAGTATTCTACAGTCTGCAGTGACTTTTCTCTACCACTAGATGGTACTATCAGCTTCAGAAATCTAGGGAATAAAATAGGAGCCATTTATATTAAACAGTATATATTAATCATCCTTCTTAAATAGCTCAAATGTCCTATCCCACTATGCTCATATACATGTATTCATCAGATCATGAGTCTCAATCTTCACCTTAACATATATGGTCACTATAACTTAAAAATTATCAAATAAACACACTTAAAATATGAAGTAATAAAAGGTAGGAAAGTTTAATCTTTGACAAAGGATTTTTTTTACTTAATTCTAGAATTAAGTGAGAAAAAACAAAACCAGAGGAAAAGCACTATAAAGGTTTTTCAGTCGTACTTTTTCATCTCAAAAACATTCTCTTATTATTTATCTCATCTGCTTACTTTTAAAACTAGATTTTGCTAATGACTGTATTTTTAATCAGTACTTTAAAGTATTTGGATTAGTCTGGATTCCAGAAGTAGAAATAATACTATTTTGTATTATAAAAGCCAAGATCTAAGAGATCAGAAAGGGCCACAATTTTTTTTACTTTTTAATTTAGATTTAATTGCTTTTAAATTTTATTTTATTTTATTAAATCATAGCTGTGTACATTAATGCAGTCATGGGGTATAGTGTGCTGGGTCTATATACAATCTGAAATATTTTTATCCAACTGGTTAACATAGCCCTCATGTCATTTTCTTAGTTATTGTGTTAAGACATTCATATTCTACATTTAGAAAGATTCACACTTACCCTTATAAGATGAACCATAGGCGTGGTCCCACTACTCATCATCCCTCTACCCATCCTCCCCCCTCCCCTCTCCTTCTCCCCTTTCCCCATATTTTTGGGCTATAATTGGGTTATAGCTTCCATATGAAAGCTATAAATTAGTTTCATAGTAGGCTGAGTACATTGGATACCTTTTCTTCCATTCTTGAGATACTTTGCTAAGAATATTTTCCAGCTCCATCCATGTAAACATGAAGGAGGTAAAGTCTCCATCTTTCTTTAAGGGTGCATAATATTCCAGGGCCACAAATTTTAATAACCTATCTCTAGTAGGCAAGTCTTTTGACAGAGGCTAGGCTCGAATCCACCACCTCTGGTATATGGGGCCAGTGCCCTACTCCTTTGAGCCATAGGCGCTGCCCCACATGTGAATTTTTTAAAAAAGTACTATAATGCAAATAAGAATTTAACAGAAAATGTGATCACAAAATGTACTAGTACTCCCAAGTTCATATTATTTGTAATATCTACAGTAGTAAAATCTCAAATATTATCCTTACACACATATATCCACTAGCATCATTTCTTACATAAAGATAAACAAATTTTCAATGTACATTTTAAGAACTTTGAGGTAAAAACTTTCTTAAAAATTCAAAAATCTTTTTCACTATGCACATTCATTTAACACTTTTCTAAATTTTTAAATGTACTTAATACTGAGATATATCTTATGGTAAAAGTAATATAGTATAATTTACTCATTTTACTCAAATTTTTTCTTGGAACTGAAAAGCGGCTGAACGACGTACCTTCAGAATTATGTGCAGTTTTCTTGTGTTTCCGGCAATAAACCCTAAAAGAATGAAGAATTTAAAAAATTATCAAGTGAGCAAACTAAACTCACTTTTCAAATTAAGAAAATGACCAGTGCACTTAATCCCATTCACAAGCTGGATTCAAAAAATATTACATGTCCTACACCATTTCTATAGGTATGAAATTCCTTATCAAAACAACCTTTAAGAGATGATGAAATGTTTTGAAATGGGAAAAAGTTTTATAAAAATTTAAAGAGAGTATGATTGTTACAAAACAAAAACTTAAAGAGAAGTTAAATAATTACATGTAAATTCCTTGTGAAGGCTTCTCTCGTATTTGAGCTTTATCATGCAACGCACAGTGGTAGTGGTATGTCCTGTGACAAGTTTTCACGTCACAACCAATTGTTGCTCCAGGACAATGGCACAAAGAACACATCTACAGCAAAATAAAATAGTAATATTAGCACGTGACTTTTTAAGGCTATATCACGTTAGAGGCATATCAATTTCTGTCAAGAAAAATAAATTAGTTACTGAAAAAATTTGTAATTAATGTTATTTTTTTCTCTCTCCAAAAAATACTTTGAATACAATTTTTTCTGAGGATATTTTTCCCCATGTTAAATAAAAAACTGAAAGAGAAGTTAAATAACTGACAAAATTAATAGAATATGATGTCTAATTCCAGAGAAAAATTATCCTTAAAATTAGTACTCAATCAATGAGAATTTTGGGGACAAAAAATCTCACACACTATTTGAAAACCTGGTAAAATCAATTTAAAGTGAGAGAAAGAGGATAAAAAATTAGGTAGTTTGTCCTCCCTCTTCAGTTTGAGGGAAGGTAATTTTTTTAATAACTCAACCTCTGTCAATATTTTATGATGCCAGGTTATACTGTGAAAATATGCTTGTCTCCTTCAATTTAATCTCTTACTTACCTCTTGTGTTATGAATTCAAGCAAACAGATAAAAGAACATTCTTTTAATATATTTTAATATACCTTACCTTCTGTTTTTTATTGGATAATTCATATCGATTTACTAGTTCATGCTCTAGATTTAGAAAAAAAGTCCTTTAAAAGAAATACATAACAATCACTGTCGGTGGTTTTGTTTGACATGTCACAGTGTACTGTACAGAATGAACTTTTAATGAGGCTATTTCCTAAGCTGTAAATGTCATGCCAAAATAGATTCACAATAAGTAAATCTTAAATACTTGTAGTTTGTTTCTTGTTTGCTAGATACCTTGTTCTAAACTGTTCCCATTCCTCTTTATTAATCAGAACATAAAGAACACTTTTCATCCTAACTTTTAGATTACTTAGCCCCTAAGCAATTTTGGTATACCAAAAGACTAATATAAATTCCAATACAATTTCTTATGTTTTTCTAAGTCAAACACTCAAACTCTTTCTCAAGCTATCATAAAAAATACTCGTATGTGTCATAAACAGAAACACTCTCGATATAGTTACTTCTCAGAAAACATGGGGGCTGGTGTCATAATTACTACTCAAGAAATACCCCACTTCCTTAAATAAATATAGAAACTTCAAATTATAACTGTACAAAGAAATACTGTGCCAAATTATCAAGCAGGGAAAGCTTTTGGATGTCTTCATAAATTCATAAGGAGGTAGCGCGTTTGAACTGCAACTTAATCATGAGGTTCTATTATTTTATGTAGTAGAAATTACATTTCTGATCTAAAATCATACTTATAGAAATTTTGGAAAACGCAAAAGAACACAAGTAAAATTAAAAAATGAGTCATATTCATCAAGCAGAGATTCCTTATAATGTTACAATGCTCATGTGAAATATTTTTTGTGTGATTCTACATATGCTATTTTGCAACATAATCTTTTGACTTAATAAATCGAATATTATCCAACATCAAGAATTCTGCTGCAAGAAGTTTACCTTAACACTTACACATAAAACAGATTTGGATAGGTACACTTTGCGAAAACTCACTGAATTCAGTTAGCAAGCAAAACTAAAAGGAGAGGTGCTGTTAAAAATACTGTATTGAATTCAACATTGGCAAAGACACAGTGAGATGGGCACTCTTATATACTGCTGTAAATTGGTACCCACTCCTTAAAACGCAATTTCCTTTATTTATCAAAGGCTTTTTAATTTGTATAATCTAATCTAATAATTTTACCTCTATAAATCAGGTCAAAAAATAATTAGACTTAACCAATTCATGTACAAGCACATTCATTGCAAAATTATTTAAAACAATTCAAATAGCTGGCCAGTATGGAAAACAACTGAAAAAATGTTAAATAAATTTAAGTATACACATATGAAGGAATTTGTTTGTTTGTTTGTTTGTTTTGTTTTTGGCCAGGGCTGGGTTTGAACCCACCACCTCCGGCATATGGGGCCGGTGCCCTACTCCTTGAGCCACAGGCACTGCCCAAGGAATATTCTATATTCATTGTTTAAAAAAAAATTCTAATGGTACAGGAAAAGATTTACGTGTATTAAGTGAAAAGATGAGGCAGGATACAAAAATATGTGAATTATGATCCCAAGTGTGTTTGTAACATATATTCTTTGAAAATAGGTGGAAGCAAATATAGCAAAATGCTGACTGGCTATTTCTGGGTAGTTTTCTTTACAATTCCCCATATTTTCTTTCCTTTTCTCTCTCTCTCTCCAATTTTTTTCTTTTGAGACAGACGCACTCCCTGTGCCCTGGCTAGAGTGCAGTGGCATCACTGCAACCTCAACTCCTGAGCTTACGTGATCCTCTTGCTGCAGCCTCCTGAGTAGCTGGGAGTACAGGGGCATGGTACCATGCCTGCATAATTTTTCTATTTTTTGTAGAGACAGGGACTTGCTCTTATTCAGGCTGGCCTCAAACTCCTGAGCTCAAGGAATCCTCCCACTTCAGCCTTCCAGGGTGCTAGGATTACAGGGTTGAGCCACTGTACTCAGCCACAATTCCCTGTATTTTCTCATTTTTTTTTCTATACTGAACAAAAGTCCTTTTATATGTAAATTTTTTTTAAAAAATCGGGAATACTCAGCAAATGTTTTCTTTTTTTTTTTTTTCTGAGACAGAGTCTCAAGCTGTCCCCCTGGGTAGAGTGCTGTGGCATCACAGCTCATAGCAACCTCCAACTCCTGGGCTCAAGCGAGCCTCCTGCCTCTGCCTCCCAAGTAGTTGGGACCACAGGCGCCCGCCACAACGCCTGGCTATTTTTTGGTTGCAGCCGTCATTGTTGTTTGGCGGGCCCAGGCTGGATTTGAATCTGCCACCTTAGGTGTATGTGGCTGGCGCCTTAGCCACTTGAGCCACAGGCGCCAAGCCAGCAAATGTTTTCAATACCTTTCTCTGAGTTTGGTGAAAATGAGATGGAAGCTGAAAGCTCAAAATATATCAGAATTGTTGTGGGTTGATTATAAATTCAAATCTGCACAATGTAATTTGTTTCAGGCTGCTACAGTGAAATGAATCTACTATGCAAATAACCAGGTAACTACAGCAACTTAGAACAGGTGATATTTTTTAAAGCTTATTTTTATTGTCAATTTCACTCAAGGAAGAAGAGAAAGAGAAAGGCACACTAATAAAAATATTTTCAGGCTCAATGCCTGTAAGCTCAGCGGCTAGGGTGCCCACCACATACACTGAGGCTGGGGGGTTAGAACCCAGCCCAGGCCCTGCCAAGCAATAATGACAACTACAACAAAAAAATAGCTAGGCACTGTGGCGGGCCACTGTAGTCCCAGCTACTTGGGAGGCTAAGGCAAGAGAATCACTTGAGCCCAAGAGTTTGAGGTTGCTATGAGCAATGATGCTACAGCACTCTATACTGAGGGTAACAAAGTGAGACTGTCTCAAAAAAAAAATATATATATATATATAAATATTTTTCAGAAGGGAAAATTCTTTTCAAGATTAGGAGTAGGAATTTTGCTGAATTAGAATTTATAGGCTCTATTCTACACAGCATTCATATGCAAGCAGTCAAATTTGTGGCAAAGTACTAACAAAATGGCAAAAAATATGCATACTAATACCAAAATAGAAAGTTTACATTTACTTGCTTACCTATGAATGAGAAAAGGAAAAATAACTGCTGTCTTCATTCCAACTCCTGAAATAATGCTTTTTACCTGAACTCCTGTGATGCTTAAGATACATAGTGTTCATTTTGCCTCTTGCAAGTTGACTCCCTTATATGGCTAATTATTTTTATAAATGTATAGATTCTATCCATCAATTCCTTCTAGAGTAGTTTTTGTTGGAAGACTAACACTGTGCCTTATGAAGTAGTGCCTATAAATGTTGACTGTAAGCCTACTCTGTTACTGAAGATTTTAATATGGCATATTTTTCTCATTCATGTTGCTAATACTTGCAGATTTAACATAATTATCTTTAGGTACTTCTAAAAATATTTAAACAGTCTGACCTAGGATTGAGAATGGTAAAACTGAGAACTATCCAGTTGAAGGACACACAGTGAGCAGTGGTAAGAACGGGGTAAAAGATTAGCAAGGTTGAAAATTAAGAGGAGATAAAAAGAAAAATTAAAGAAGCTGGGAAACCAGATGGGTGGCTAGTATGAGTTTTTTTTTTTTTTTGAATGTTATGGGAACTACAACTAAAAGATAGAGGCCCTCCTGGCTGGGTGTGGGGGCTCTCACCTATAATCCTTTCACTCTGGTAGGCCAGAGGAGTGGATTGCTTGAGCTCAGGAGTTTGAGAGCAGCCTAAGCAAGAGAGAGACCCCATCTCTACTAAAAATAGAAACGAAGACCAGGAGCAGTGGCTCACACCTATAATCCCAGCACTCTGGGAGGCGGAGGTAGGTGGATTGCCTGAGTTCAAGAGTTCGAGACCAGATTGAGCGAGAGTGAGACCCCTGTCACTAAAAACAGCCAGGTGTTGTGGGAGGTGCCTGTAATAGCAACTATTTAGGAGGGTGGGACAAGAGAATTGCTTGAGCCCAAGAGTTTGAGGTCGCTGTGAGCTGTAACGGCACAGTAGGCACTCTACTGAGGGCAAAAAAGTGAGATTCTGTGTCCAAAAAAAAAAAAAAAAAAAAAAAGAAAGAAACATATTAGGAAAGCATTGTGGCAGGTGCCTATAGTCCCAGCTACTTGGGAGGCCAAGGTAGAAAGATCACCTGAGTCCAAGAGTCTGAGGTTGCTGTGAGCTATGATACCAGGGCATTCTATCCAGTGCAAGAATGAGACTTTGTCTCAAAAAAAGAAAAAAAAAAAGGCCCTTTCTTGAAAAAAAAATAGAATTGGAAAATGGGCCCCCTACCTACCAGTTGGTTGTATCCTAGTAATGACATCCAGTATCCCCTTTACACAAACACTTGTTCTCCAATTTGCCACAGTCCCTGGTGAGCCCTCTCAGCATAAAGACTGTCAGCTGCCATTTATCATTATGCTCGTACTGTATCCATGGCTCCCTCAAATGTAGGAAAATTAAATTTAACATGACAAGAACATGTTTTTCAAGAGCAATGGTAGATCCCCCTCACCCTCCCTAAAAAGGCCTGACCCATATAATCAAATATTCTATCAACAGATAATTTCCTGCCCCCCAATTTAGGTACACATCTTAATTCTCAGGTTATCCTGCTTGAATCCTGATACCAAATTCTTGGCTTAAATAGAGGTGAAAACTTCTTCATTGATAATGATTTTTGTTTTATTTTTACCTCTCTATTCGGTTTGCTACACAGTAAACCCAGTAAACTTCAATAATTTATTACCACCTCCAAGGTGGGAATACCGAAAAAACAAAAGCAAAAAACCCAAAGACCTTGCCTATAAATCCTAGCACTCTGAGAGGCCAAAGAGGAAGGATTGCTTGAGCTCAGGAGTTTGAGCCCAGCCTAAGCAAGAGGGAGACCCCTGTCTCTACTAAAAATGGGAACACTAACCTGCAGTCCCAGCTACTCTGGAGGCTGATGTAGATCACCTGAGCCCAAGAGTTTGAGGTTGTTGTGAGCTATAACACTGTGGCACTCTATCCAGGGTGACAGAGTAAGACTGTCTCAAAAAAAAAAAAAAAAAAGGTCCTGTCCTATTACAGATATTTGCATGGCATCTCCATGGTATTTTAGAAAAGTTACATTAACTTAAGGTTAAGTTGTGCCACATGAGCTGAGTCTCAAGGAGCTGACCCACAGATGAAAGAGGAACTGAGTCATGCATGAGAGGAGACACAGGAACAGAAAGGACCATGACTTAGTTAAAGTCTGATAGGAGCCGGAGGCTGGGACATACCTGCTTCTCAGTCAAGTGGGCTAAGGCCAGGACTGAAATTCAGCTAGCAAAAAGAAGTCTTAAAGAATAAAAGGGAAATCATTGCTTTTTTCAGTGGCTATAGAGGAGTAAAACTAAAGTTAAGACTTCTAACTTCCGAAAGGTTAGATATTGCCTCAGGGAATGGAGGGTGGAAGGGCCCTCTACAACTTAGCTTTGTCTAGCTTAATTGCCCCATTATTTACTATGCATATCATTAACTAACTGACTAGCAGTGTACAGATACAAATTCTCTCAGCCAAGTAGTTACTACTTTCAGGAAACCGGCTTCAAATGCAGAGAGAATGAAGAATGGAAAGCAGATTACAAAAAGAGGCCAGGTTCCTGAGCCCGTAGGCCAAAAGAAAAAATGCCAAGCACTTGGACCAGAGAACTGGGTACCTAGGATATTTTTACAGGAGATAAAGTTCTCCTTACAAAGGTGTTTGGTTTTACTGCTTTGTTTTTAATAACAGATAACATTACCTCTGGTAAACACTAGAAAGCAGGATAGTACCATTGGGACAAGTTTTCAGAAATGCCCCCCAAATGCTCCTTAACTCTAGGTTCATTGCTTTATTTATAGTAATATCTCACACATTCCAATACTTAGAACACAGAATGGCCTCTGAATTATCTGGTTAACTGACAGCCGTCCAATCTATCTGTTAATTCCTAAAAAGGATGCCACTCTGTGGGAATGTGGAACATGAACTGATAACTGTTTCTATTTGATCCTATAGCTACTATTATTTTACAGTTTTTTTGTTTGTTGAAGATATTTATCATAGCACATTTTTAAAAAATACATCATTTTGAGGGCTTATAAAAAACACAAACTTAACACTACTTAGAAGGTCTAAATGGAAAGCCAGAAAGCAACAATGAAATCTGAAAGCTGTCAAAGTCAATGAAAAGTAATAAGCTGATAGGCTGCTTGAAAAATAGATTAGGACCTTAAATTCCAGGGGCTTTCTAAAAATAAGGCCACTAAAAAGTACATGTGAAGTCTTTACTACAGTAACAGACTAAATCTAAGCAGTTACTGAATAGATCACTTCAGACATCTTAGAAATCAGAGGGAAATGAGCTAAGCCTATCATGTAAACCTAATCTCCTGAACTTGCTCTGAATTTCACATACTCCAACACCATCCAACTTTCTGAATCATGATTGATGAGGAATGTAAATTCTCTTATTCTCTTGAAGTTTCTTTTATCTGAAAGGTTCAGACAGACATTTCTGAGCTCAGATCTTTATGCTTAGGTTCTTCTCAGGTGTGGGTTTGTTCCAGTTGAGAAATTATAAACGATCATGCTGCTGACTGTATTTTATCCGTGAAGAACACCAAATACCCATCCATGCTCAAGTAAGTATCGAGACCTCCCCCCAAACCAGACATAAATTATTTTATATTATTGGTTTTGGTTCTCCTCTATTAGCATAAGGAAATGAGAATTATACAATGACATTAATTTACAGTATTCCCAATTATAAAAAAGTATTTAAAAAACTGGGCATTAAAAAAATAATAGCCAAAGACCAAATTTCTCTATTATTACACTTTAAGTTTCTACTTTTGACCTTACATTCATTCTGCTTAATCACCTCAAAAGCAAAGTTCACTTTAAAATAAATGACAAGTAAAATATCTGCATACATTAAAATGAATCTTCACATCATAATTGGTGCTCTCTAAAAGAAATTCACATTTATATGAATACATTCACAATGCATGTTCACTTAATGACAGAAATGACAATGAGGACACTGAACAAATCTTCAGGAAGAAAATTCACTTCTTTCCCTCATAAAATATCCTAAGTAGGTGTCCTGTGGGGCCAATTCAGCCTGCTACTTGTTTTTATAGATAAGGTTTTATTACAACACAACTACCTTCATTTCTTTGTGCATTGTTTGTGATTGCAACTAACACTGTTGCAGGAAGACGAGGCCCAACAGAGAGAAAGAGCACCCAAACACCATGTTTATAAGAGGAAGGGTTTATTCATCGGCTGGGAGCTTAGGGCGTAGGAGAATTCCAAATGGCTGCGCTCCCAGACTGGCTTGCTCTTTCCCTTTTTATCGACAGTCAAAACGTTTCAACCCACAGGTACCCTTCTCACTGGCCAGTCTGAATTAAGGAGATGCTATTCCAACCCCTACAGATCTACAGGATTTCACGGAACTTGGAAATTTCCAAGTTCCAGGAAGTTAAGTTTACAAATTCCCAAGAGCTGAGTCACCATAGAGAGGACCTCGAAGGTGTATCCTTGTGGTGTCCTTGAGAAGACCTGTTCTTCTACACTTCACCCTTCTCAGGTATCCTCTCTTTAAGATCACAAGGCTTGCAAAGGCTTAAATATTGTCAAGTCCTTTACAGAAAGTCTGTCAACCCCTGACCATAACCAAGGGTGTTCACCAAAAATCACCCGAGAACCTTTTTCAAAAGACATCTGTCTGCAACCTTCATCCCTCACTTCTTTTTCTGATTTAGTAGAACTAGCTAGGTACCACTGCTCTAAGACACCTGGCATCTTCTGCTTCTATGAGTGCAGAAAGCAAAGTGGCAGCATTCTATATGATGCAGGTGTACCATTTTCTCCTTACTGAATGCTATATTAGCTACACACTACTTTAGATTAACACTGGCATTTAGTACTCGTTTAACATGTTTGACCACTTCCCCTCCTCGAAACTCTTCCTCCATTACTCTCCTGGTGGAACACATTTCAAATATCACTTTCTATGGAGGCTTTTGACTTCCCAGAATTAACTGTGATCCCCTTTCCCAGTTCTCCTATAGCATTCTTTACACAAGGCTAACCCATATTTATTCATGTTTACATTCAAAGTGGCTAGCATTATGCTTGGTACAAAGTTGGCATTCAATTAAGTATGAAATAAAAGTAGACTCTGTATGACATGTGGGTATTGACAAATAAGATACCTAAGGAAATAACAAAAATAACACTATACTGGGGGAATAAAGGTTGAACAAACATGAGAATTCTCATGTTTGGGCATGCACAGCTCTCCATCATCTGGAAGAAATAACAAACCTGTTTTTTCCCTCTAGATTGCACTCTTCCCTTTTCAAACTGCTAAAAGCTGCAAACACCAGAAAAACACTGATTAACTAAAATGGACAAATTTTATGCTAGGCCATGACTTCCCTGGTCAATTTCCACCTAGCTCATTATTGAGGCTTCTCATTATTATCCAATTGAAGCCTTTTTTTTTATCTTCAAATTCAACTGAAAAGGAGCGCCCACTTGTTAGAATGCTGCTGAGCACAAAGGACACACAAGCACCATGTTAAGTGTTGTCCATGCATCACCCCCATGTGATCCTATGCTAGGCACAGAGAATACAGTATTACTCTCCTACCATCCACAAAGCAGTAAAGAAAAACTTGTGCATATGTAACAAATACAATGCACATTGTGTTATACTGTGTTACAGACACAAACTATAAAGTTTGAGCAAGACCTCAAAAACAGACAGGAATTTTGAGAAGCAGCTAGGAGGAAAAGAGAACACAAGCAGAGGTACATGAACAGCAGGGGAGACAAGCAGAGAGAGGATGTCGGGGAAACTAAAGGAGAACGAGATAAGGATGGAAAAGGCGAGTTAATAGAGGACTTCTGCATGATACGTTGAAACCTCTGGGCATTATTTTGCATATAATAAGGAATCACTACATGTTTTGAGTTAGGGAATGACATAGCTTTTAAAAGGAGAGATCAGCAACTGCTAGGGGTAAGTTGGAAGGACAAGATAATGGCTGGATATAGGGCAGCATTAAGAAAGAAAAGGGGCAGCGCCTGTGGCTCAAGGAGTAGAGTGCTGGCCCCATATGCCAGAGGTGGTGGGTTCAAACCCAGCCCTGGCCAAAAAGAAAAAAAGTAAAGAAGAAAAGGCAGAGACATCTGAGAAATAGAATCAACGTGATCAACCAATATGGAAGGAGAAGGTAAAGGATGCAGAAAATCAGGTTTCAGGGTGGGGGAAGTAATGAATACTGGTTTAGACAGGCTGAGTTTAAGATGCTCACAGGAAGACATCTATGTGGAAAAATATGCTGCCATCATTATATTTCTTTACAGTGACTAGTGCATATCACTTGTCTCCTGAAAAATCCTCCTTTCCCCTTCCTTTTTCTCTATCAGAATTGAAATTCCTGTGTAATGTTTAAAGATCCTGCAATCATCACACCTTACTCTATGCTAATGCCTACCTCAACGACCCATTCTGGCATGGCTAACGTATTTCCTAGTCTTACTCCATTTACTTATTATTTTTAGGGTTTCTTTCTTTTTAAAAATAGACAGTGTATAAGCTCTGTCACTCAGGCTAGAGTACTGTGGTGCAATCATAGCTCATTGCAATCTTGAACTGGGCTCAAGCAATCCTCCTGCCTCAGCCTCCTGAGTGGCTGGGAATATAGGCACATGACACTGTGCTCTGCTAATTGAATTAAATTTAATTTTTCATAGAGATGGGGTCTTGCTATGTTCTTCAGGCTGGTCTCAAAATCATGGGTTCAAGCAATCCTTGGGCCTTGGCCTCCCAAAGTGCTAGGATTATAGGCATGAGCCACCACAGACACCTCATTTCATTTTTTTAAACCTCATCAGCTTTAGGAAGCCATCTTTTTTTTTTTTATTGTTGGGAATTCATTGAGGGTACACAGAACCAGGTTATACTGATTACTTTTGTTAGATAAGGACTCTCTTATATTTGTGTCCCACCCTCAAAAGGTGTATCACACCCCTTGACCCCCCACCTCTCCCTCCTTCCCTTTCTCAGCTCTCCCCACCCCCCACTGTGTACTTGGATCTTAATTGTCCTCATATCAGAATTAAGTACATAGGATTCTTATTTCTCCATTCTAGGAAGCCATCTTAACTACCTAAATAGGCAAGGCTCCTCTCAAACAGAAAAAGGTATATACCATGAATGTCTTATATGCAGTCATGGCATGCCCAATACCTAGATCATAAACTCTTAGACACCATGTTTCTCTGGGGTGGAGTAACAAAATAAATTTCATGTAGAATCGGTCTTTTTATTTTCAGAGATATTTCAAGAAATATCTTGAGGGTAATCAGAACATTCTTACATAGGATATATATAGGGTTTCTGTCCTAAAAACTAACAAGATAATGCTATTAACAGAACAAATCAATTAATAAGAGTCTGATTATATCCTAAATCCAACACTATTTCCATCTTTATTAGAAAAGTATTAAGCTCTAATCTGTGTATTTTTTATTTTTTTTAATCCCTGTATTTTTAAAAATATGATTGTGGGTTGAGTAGCTCAGAAGATAGTTTAGTATACCTGGTGATTAGGAGTTCTGTTTTTGGAGTCGACTGGCCATGGATTCAAATCCCAACTGTGCCCTTCCCTAGCTATACGACCACAGCCAGGTTACTTACCTTCTCTGAGCCTCAGTTTTCTCATGTATAATGTAGAGATGAATCTCAGAGTATGACTGTGTAGATTTAATACAACTATGTATTTAGTCCCTGGCATATGTTAAGTGCTCAACAAATATTAGCAGTTTCTCCTACCAGAAAAAGTAGAAAAAAAATTTCAGATGATTTTATAAGACATGTTTAAGTAAAATTTAGTTTTAAAAAGGGAAAGTTTAGGAGTGACTTGAGGACAGTCATCAAGTAAGAAGAAAAAAACACAGCTCGGCGCCTTGTAGCTCAAGCAGCTAAGGCACCAGCCACATACACCAGAGCTGGTGGTTTCAAATCCAGCCCAGGCCTCCCAAACAACAACTACTACAACCAAAAAATAGCCGGGTGTTGTGGTGGGTGCCTGTAGTCCCAGCTACTTGGGAGGTTGAGGCCAGAGAATCACTTAAGCCCAGGAGTTGAAGGTTGCTGTGAGCTGTGATGCCACAATACTGTACCCAGGGTGATAGCTTGAAGCTCAGTCTCAAAAAAAAGAAAGAAAAAAAAAAGAAAAGAAAAGACCCCAACTAATTCTTAGGGAAGGAGACAGACCTAGAATAAATGACTTTAAGAGAAATACTTCAGTTATACAGAAGGATGAATTTTTGAATTCTGAAGAGATATGTACAACTGGTTCTGTTTTAGGTTACAGACAGTCACCAAGTTACAAACAACCAACTTCTGCACAATTTACACTTATGAATGGAGGTGATTACAGGTAATAAATATGCCTGTTCCAATTTACATAGATATTCAACTTAAGAACAAACCTACAGAACCTATCTTGTTCATAGTGTGGCAACTGCCTGTACTTGGGTAGAATCACAATTTCTTGACTATTTCAAGGACAGGGTGGACAGAAATCTTATCTTGGATAGCAAGTAGGTAATTCTGCCTAAGGGAAAGGAAGGTGAACTAAAAGGCTTTTTGAACTCTTTGTTTTTATAGTTTGATATGTATCTGACACAGGTAGCAATTAGAACAGTAGGTATCCAATGTAGACGCTCCTAGGGATCTCACCACCTAGCTTTATCCAGAATATGTTCTTCAAATATACTCTTCTCAAGTGTTTCCTTAAACAAATTGCAAAAAGCAATGATAACTCACAATTTTACTTGGAAATTCGCATTTTTTGGCTAGATTTTTTGGAGCATAAGAATAGACGGTGCAGATGTGATGTCTCCATATGGCTTCAGTAGGAACTGGAAATCATTCTGGAAAAATATGTATCTGTCTAAACTACAAAAACAGGGCCTCAGTGATAAATGCCTCAGTACTCTGGCAAATTTTTCCTGGTCTGCCTTGGTGCTACATACTTAAAGATGATGAAAAGAGATGAATATATTCATGCAGAATGGCTTTCCTCTGCTGATCCTTGTGGCTGATGTGAAAACCTTGGAAAATTGCCTACGGCAGCAGGAACACAGAAACCACACACCCACACCTCCTGCTCCACTGAACCCTTCTATCCTCGCAAAACTGACCCACCTGGCCACCAACATACAAAGGCTTTTTTGCCTCAAGCCCCAATCTCTCTCATTTCTTTTTCTTTGAGGAAAATGAGCAGTTTTGGAGCCAATACCAGGTACAGACTGAAATCTGTCTGGAAAGCATTCACGGGCCAGCACTCCTGTTTTCAATGATTATTCATGACCTACTTTTCACCTAGAAATCCAGATGAACAGGCCAAGGCCAATAAGCTCATGGGATAAAATGCCTTCAAAAGTCAATTAGAGAAGCTGATTATTAATTTTATATGTAGCTTATCTAGTTACATGAACGTTCTCCACTTTTTTCCTTTCCTTTTATTTTAATTTATGGCCCTTTTATTACTTAGATCAGTCTACACAGGGGAAAGTAAAGAAGAAAACTAAAATCTGGAAGTTTGGTTAGTTAACATCATGTCATATAAAAATGCTGGAAGGTGTCCCAAAAGTCACCCCTAAAAATATTTACAAAATATTTTCTATGTGTTAGCCACCTCTTTGTAAAATTTCGTAAGGAATATTTTGTAAATGAAGGTACATTTACCTACAATTTCCCATTTTCCCTATGTATGGCGACTTTAGGGGTAACTCGGGACACCTTGTACAGGAAAAGGAGGACCACTGAGGGCTAAAAATAACCTTAAACATTATTTCAAACTTAAACATATAAATTCTGCCCTCCTATTTCCTACGTTAAGTTATTTAAATTCTGACACTGTGGAGAAAGGAAAAGAAGCAAAGTAGTTGTCCCTTTCTGCCACTATTTCTCAAAGCTGGACGTCCACAGCCTCAAAATGACACATGAAACACTCTTTCTAAGATAACTCTTTGTATCTTTTGTAGCACTTTTAGTTATGCAACATTACTGTTTAGTTAATGTGTTATGTAGTGGCAGCCCAGTATACTTTTCATTAGCCTACAATGATATTAGCAATGCCTTATCTTTATTTATAAACAGTTACTACAGAGGTGGCTACTATTTATCAAGTCCTAACTACGTGCCTAGCACCAGCCTAAATCCTATATATTCTCTCTTTTAATCCTGGCAATAATTCTGGGAGGCCAGTACTGTCATTATCCCCCTTTTGCAGGTGAGAAAAACATGACCTAGAGAAGTAAATAACTTATTCAGGGTCACCCAGCTAGTGACAGAGTTGGGATTCAAACCAAGGTCTTTTATGATAACTTGTGGTTTCAACCTCCAATATTGTTCCACTCCTTAGATCAAAGGACAAGTTATTTATAACATAAATTTGGAAAAAATTAACTCCTAACATTATAACATTAAAAATTAATCAAAACAGGGCGGCACCTGTGGCTCAAAAGAGTAGAGTGCTGACCCCATATCGGGAGGTGGTGGGTTCAAGCCCAGTCCCAGCCAAAAACTGCAAGAAAAAAAGAAAGAAAAAAGAAAAGAAAAAGAAAATATTTTAGGTGGTGCCTGTGGCTCAAAGGAGTAGGGCGCTGGCCCCATATGCCAGAGGTGGCGGGTTCAACCCCAGCCCCGGCCAAAAACTGCAAAAAAAAAAAAAAAAAAAATTAATCAAAACAATTTATAAAAGCAAAATTTGTATAAACTTCTGATGTTTTCTTAACAAATGGGTCCAAATAAATCAAATCTCCATTGAATTTAGCAATGCTACCAGGTATACGCTGCTGCTTCATGTAACACAAAAAACTACATACTGCGTTTGTTAGTAATATTCAACATTAGGAGCCCAACTCCTCCTGTTCTGACTAGAGGAGCCACATCAAATGACAAAAATGCCAGGTCAGGATATAGAAGTATTTTCCAGTGATATTCATAATGCCAAGGAATGAATAACCACTTTCAAGTAAATAGCATTCTTTCTTTGTATCTGCATTTGTTTCAAGGACTAGGAAATAAAAAACATTGTTCTCTGGTTCTCAGAAATCAGCACACTAAATAAAAATCATGTTTTTAAAATGGAGCTTTATATTACTACCTACGGTTTTGAGGGTTGAAAAGATTAACATTTTCAGTTAAGGACTTACTACAACAAAAAAGTCCGGCTTTCTGACCTCTGGATTCTCACTTGTACCAATACTGATACTAGAATTTGACACTATTCTAAAGCAAATTTCTTATGTTACTTTTGAACTTATATTTATTCATATTGCTTTTTATCTATTATTATAAGACTACATTTCAAAAAATATTACTCCTGATCATCAAAACCATAGCACCAGGCGGCGTCTGTGGCTCAAGGAGTAGGGCACCAGCCCCATACACCAGAGGTGGTGGATTCAAACCTGGCCTCGGCCAAAAACTGTAAAAAAAAACAAATAAACCAAAAACCAAAAAAAAACCTCCATTGAAAACCGTAGCACTTATCTCATCACCATTTCATCCAAAAACTGTCTCAAATTCTTTGTGAAATAAGAGGTTATACAGTGACTAAAAACATAGATCTGTGTCTTGCCAAACTCGTATTTTAAATAATGGAACACTAAATAGTGAAGCTACTGAAGGTAAATTTATGTATGTAATTTCAACAAAAAGCTCAAAATGAGAAAACTAAATGAAAATAAATCTTTCCATTAATTTAAATCATAATGTATCATAAATATCAACTGAGATCACAGTACTTTTCCAGTAGAGCATATTATATCTTACCAATTTGATCACTGGTAGAAAAGACAACTACAGGAAAATTACTCTAGCACAGCTTCACAAAAACTCCTGTAATGTTCACTGAAAGTTATCCAAAGTCATATATACTGTGTTATATACCTCAATCACAGTGAAATACTTTGTTCAACAAGTGCTAACATTTTCTTCTTGAGAGGGTACTGTCATCTTCATTTGTAATGACAACTTTATGAAGAAAGATGAAAATATATCAGAATTATGAAAAATGTACTGGAATGAATACATGATATATTCAAATTAATCAAACTGCTTGTTTTCTAAGTAAACACAGCCTCCAAGAAAACTTTGTTTTTGAAAAAACTGAATAATATTAAGTCCTTTTTCGTTGAGTGGTAAATAAGTTAAACCCAGCCTTGAATTTTGCTGGCTCAGAAAAAAAACCTGCAGTTTAAAATTAAACTCAGTTAGTAACACAATGCACTCTAAAATAAGCAATTTCTTCCTTAATGAGTTCAAAATAATTTTTATTCTCAAGAGGCAGAAATACCAACTTACCAGCTTTGTGCCTCTTTTAATTTCCTTTTGGACATCTTCAATAGAAAATCCACCAAGACTTTCATTATCAGAGTGTGATGATACCAAAGCAGATGAAAAAAGCTATAAATTACATTAAAAAATTAAAGTTCACATATAAATTAGTTACAGCAAAACAGTGAATAAGATGTTAAATTTAAAAGGAAATTTTCCAATAAAAATGTCATAGCATTAGTGATAAATCATTGCTTACAAATTTAACTGATTTTTCTTTTTTAGTATTCAGGAATATTCACATTATTATTCTTGTGAATGATTTCAAGGTCTCTTGGTTGCTGCAGTGTACTTACCATGCACTTATGGTGTGCTGCCACCTTCTGGTTTTCAGATATTAGTAACTGTCCACATTCCTTGTCTCTATTTGACTTACAAAAGCCACATTTGCGCTGTCTTGTAGGCCCTTTTTTCTGTTCAACTGAGCTTGACATGATTTTTAAACTGCCTTTAGAATGCCACTTTAAGCCTTAAGAAATGCTACAGAGAGTAAGATGGGTAACAAAAGAGTTAATTTTGGTTTAAAATCCTTTTATACATATTCATGTAAGTTGTTTAATGTTTGACCTAGGTTTAAATAATACATTTTCAAATAGCTAGTTTGTATAGGTGAACCAATATTTAAACCTAAGACACCTCTGTAATAAATACAAATAGATAACTAAAAATGAAGTTTAGAGTAATTAAGAAAAATCAAACTGCTCCCAAACTAGGAGATATGTGAAAGAATTAGAACCACTTCTATGTGGATAAAAATGTACAATGTACAATAATAAATCATCACCTGCTGGCATAATGAATGTAACATATTTTTCATGTATAGCTGGGGTGCCCCTTCAAAGAAACAAAGAATTATATATCTAAGAATAGAGCAAAAACTACTAATAAAACTATAAAATATTCAGAGGTAACAGAATTCTGTAACTGCACAATTTCTTAAAAGTCCACATGTTGACAGAACAATAAAAGTAAAATGAATTTACTCAACTATAACTTTTGAACACTTAAACTTGATTTCTGAGTTTTAAAAAATCATGTATATGTCTTTAAGAAATTATTTTTTACAATTCTATTCTTTGTTCACGTAAAGAAAAAAACTAAGCTTCTAACAGTCTTTTTTAAAATGCAGGCTTTAGGATCCAATTATTCATAAAACAGCTATATTATATGACTCTAAGATTTACTCCAAGACTGCTTATTAATTAAGTCACAAATGGATAGTGGTTTTCTAAATGTAGTAATTTTCATACTTAAATTAGTAGTACTGTGTCCAGGAAGAAATGCTTTTCTGAATTAGCCTTAAATTTGGTCACATTTTAATTACAGATAGCACAGTATAGTCAGAAAAGGGAAGAAAAGCTCTAACATGGAAGGTTTCAGATTTAGATCATTGATCTCAACATGGATTCTTCTGAACAATACTAACCAAATTTAAAATTCTGGACAATTCTATGCAAATTTAAAACCAGTTATCTGATTTGTGTAGCTTTCCCAAATCAACAGGACTAAGCAGTTCAAGTCCCATACACAAAACACTTCATGACCAATAAAATTTCAAACTTTTGTCTTAAAAAAAATCAATGTACTAAGTCTTTTCCATTTTTCTACATATTTGAACATTTTCATATTACCATGCTGAAAAAATTGGCTAACACTACATTACAGCTTTCTGAGAACCATTTGCTCACCAACAAGAATAGTAGTAGCTGGATACCAACAAGTGAATACCTACAAACCACTCAGTGTTTTTCAATATAAAAATTCAGACAATCAAAATTTAACATGAAGCCACAAAGAAAACATGTCTAGGATTTTCTTTTAATCAAAACTTCAAAGGCCCTGACAGTCGCTTTGATGGCGTTAACAAACTCTTAATGATATCTACAATTTTAACTACCTCAATCTTCCAAATGGCAAAGGATACTTTACAATAGTATTGTATTCATAGCACTGGCTGTGAAGCTGATTGACAACAGGCAGCAAATACTTTTAGGATTAAAAAAATAAAGGACATAACAAAGAAACAAAAGAAAGAAAAGGGGAAGTGTGTTAGCATTTGCTCAGGCAAGTATGTGTTTAGTTGCTTTATCAAGAATATAGCTGCCCAAATTTTTAGAAGTAACTATGCAAAATACCAAAATGCACTAATAGCACCATAATTTCCTATTTGAGTTCTAAACTAGTTTTCCTTACTGCTATGCAATGAATAGCAGTACTCTAAAATCACTGTAATATATTCAGCATTTCTCCATGTCATCCTATTTGTATAAATGTAATCTGTATAGACATCTTTAATGTGCAATTTCTATACAAATCTTAACACTGGCTATAAAACTGGCTTAAGATAAAGAATACTAGAATGGAAAATCACTCATTATTCTTAATATTAATTCTGAAATGCCATCCCCCAAATTCCAACCATATTAAATTCTATCTCTTTCGATTTATGAACGGTCAAATTTCTCACCCTAATTTTGAGAATCTGCCTTCCTAGACACTGAAGACCCGAAACCTAAAAGAGAAAAAAGGTACACTTTACTTTGCATTTAAAAATATTCTACTGCATTTTTTTCTGTAATCGGTTTAAATTTAATTTCTAAAGTGAATAGAGCCACACAGAAGTGCAAATAAACCAATTAAAAACTTTCCCCAATGTCCAATGACTAAATGGATTTTTCCACTAAAATTCAAATAATGCATCTGTGCATATCTCGATTTTTTTTTAACAGCCTCCTTGTAAAGCATGAAGTGGAGAACATCATGGAAACAATGATTCCTAGCAAAAACGTATTTATCATAAAAATACAGATTTTTATCTAATACTGTCACATTTGTCGCGTCTAATGAAGTAGAATGAGGGCATTCCAAGGACCAATACTAAGGGGTTCATAATAATCCACAGCTACGTGGCATTTTAATTTTAGTCTAAAACGCTTTTCAGGGCATGTACAGATCAAAGTTTGATGCTTTCACCCAGTGAAACATGGTACTTAAAAGAAACATAACGTGGAAAATGCTACAAAGCAGAAATAACAAGGCAACAGTAGCAACATAAGAAACAATTTAAATATCTAAAAAAAACTAAAGCTACGAGCAATCAATGCATTTCTCATTTTGCAAGATGCTGTGAAGCACCAAGGTAGAAATAATCTGAAACATCAAAGAGAGCATTCAAGAATCAACTCAAGAGCTCATTCAAAGCCTGGTTTCTGAAAGAGCATTTTCATGGGGGGAGGGGGGGAGAGAAAAAAAACCAAAACAAAAACTGCAGTTCCGGAAGATTAAAACACTCCACACGCAAGCTAGTTGAAATATATAAATCAAAATATTTAAACGTGATCCCCAAAGAAGCAGTATTTCTATCGGTAAAGTTACAGTATACAGAAATAAACGAATAAGAGATGTACCGGAAGGGCACCTGAATTTGGTTGCACGGTATTATTACATGCTTCGCACTGCTTTTTGCGGTTATTCAAAAGGAAACTAAAGGAATTTTCCAGTTGTTTTAAGCCCAAGGGTCGAGAAAGAATCTGTACTGTATGAATAAGATCTGACATTACGTAGTAAGCTCATGAAAATAAAAGGTTTTTCAAAAACAAAAGATTTTTCAACTTCCACGCAGAATATCGAAACGAATGGAAATTGCAAAAGAATGCAGCGCCGTTCGTCCATATCATAAAGGATGGTACACAGAACGTACTCGATCCTCTCCGTTATTTATTCCCCAATACACACTGGACTCCAAGATCTCTCTCTAATCAAGCGCTAAAGTCGCAAAACTATCTTCCTCTAAAACACTTCAGCAGGTTCCTTTCAGTCGTTAAGTCAGGGTCCCCTAATTGTCCTTTCCCAATCTTCCCAAATTCAGGAAAATATCCTCCTACCACTTTCTTTACGCCCCCTCCCCCAGGAGTTCGCCCTTTAACAGTCCTCGCTGTAAGGTTTGCCTTATACCTCAGTTTCACCCCTAATTGCCCCCACCCCAGAGATTTTTTTCTCATTCTTTAAAGCTAACCCTCTTGCCATCCTAACAATTTTTCCCTTCCTCTTCCCAAACTGGGAGTCTCCCTCCTTCCCAAATATGTCTTAAGAAATGGCAAAGACTAAAAATTCCCAATTTTTCCCTCCTCAAATGTTGCGACCCCTCCCCCGAAGTCTACGTTTAAACCTAACGTCTCCTTCTAGACCTTCAAAACACTTTCTCAGCAGCCTCTTCGCCAAGTACCTACAATGAACGGCGCTTCTGGGGTCCCTGACAATAAAGCGAGACCACCAAGAGTCCCCTATAACAACGGGCAGGGGCGGCGGCCTGGCCACCGCCATCCTCCTTGTCTTCTCCCGCCGGGCAGAGAATGGGGGGCCCAAGGTTCTGTAGGGACTCACCAGCGGGGCCCAGAGGCGGAAGGCAAGAGAGAAGCGCCAATAAGGGAAAAGAGAAAGAAGTCGGTCTCGGTTCTCCGGCAGCGCCTAAGAGCGGAGCTCTGTCGCCGGAGGTTGTTTCCTTTCATTCGAGGAGAGACGGGCTCGCGGAGCGCCCTTACGTCGCCCCCCTGGCACGTAACGACCCACACAACGTTCATACGTCCTGAGCGCGCCGCGGGCTCTGATTGGCCGCAGGGAGGGGGCGGTTGAAGTCGTCTAACTACCACGCATGTGTTGTACAGGCCACCTCCTTTACCCATCGAGGCCTCAGGCCCCGCCTCCTGCTCGCGCGCGTACCTTCTATTCTCCGCTCTGCTGCTCCGCCAAGTGTTTGGGGACAGGATCTGAGGAGATAGAGAAAGAGATTCAAAGATATCGCTGTGGGTTGGGCGGAGAAGGGGCAGGGTTGGGACTAGAAACCGTTGGACAGGGGCCCTGGGTAACTGGTTTTCAACAGTGATTCAAGTGGGTAGGCCTTATCCTTTGCACTTGTTCACTGAGGCCTTTTCACATCCATTATTTCATTGTACTCCTGTGGCATCCCTTTGAAGTCCCCCGTTCGCCTCATTTTACTGCCAGGAAAGACTGAGAAGCTCCTAGTAGAGGCGACCTGCCTGGAATTCAGTCCTTGGGCGAATCATTGTCATCTCTGTGACCTTAAACAATTTTTTTGAATGTAAAACGGATAAAAATAGCACCTCACGGGTTTATTGTGAAGAAGAAATGAGAGAATGTAACTGAAGCATGTATTAGCATCTCTGGCATGTAACAGACTGTATAAATGCTGGGATTATCGTAATCAGAAAAGATAATTGATTTTCTTTATAATCCATACAAGTACACCAGGCACCCAAATCAGTGCTTTCCTTTTTGGTGTACTGTAGCCAGATTGCCTGGTTTTGAATCTCAGCTCCTCCACTTCTAGCTCTATGACCTTGATCACGTTATATTACCTCTCTGCCCCTCAGTTTCATTTCCGGTCCAAAATGGAGATCATAATGGGATTCATCTCAAAAGATGGGTCTGAGAAATGAGTTAGTATATGTAAATCACATAGAATAATGCTTGGGCACTAGTATGCCCTATATGAGGGCCAGCTTTTGTTATTTTCCACTGGTCTCAGATTTAAAAAAAAAAAAACCCTAACAAATCTGAAAATTTAAAGATGCCCTTATAGTAGCTGTTTTTCCTGCAGTGAGAGGTGCCTTCCTGTCGTTTTGATCTAATGCTATTTCTACATGTTTTCATCAACCTTTTTATTTGTCTCTACAATGTCAACCTTAAAGTATAATCCCCCCCAAAACAGTGACTTTGGTGGTGTAATATTTATCCTTTCAAATAGGTACTTAACAGGAGTGAACAAATCAGCCATTTATCTGTAAGGAACCCTTAGCCTTTTTATTCAAAGCCCTGTGCTGCGAAAAGGAGTGGCTAAGGATTAGCATAAGAAGATCCAGAATATGTATTCCAAACATGGTGTATATGAAAGCAGGTTCCCCAGCATCATTTTCTTCTTCTTCTTCTT
>NW_003852504.1:6466410-6476091 GCF_000181295.1 Otolemur garnettii | reverse complement strand
CCCGCCACCTTAGGTGTATGTGGCTGGCGCCTTAGCCACTTGAGCCACAGGCGCCGAGCCCCCAGCATCATTTTCTATCAGCTTTACACACTTGCGAATGCCAGAGTGAGACCAATGATGGATGTGTAAGTGCCAAAATGCAGTGCCTATGCAAGGTGCCATCTTTTTAAATTTTTGCCCCAAATCCCCATACTTTGCTATCTTTTATTTGTTTTTTCATCCATGTCTGTATTTCAACAAAACTTGATTCAATAAACATTTGCAAAACTAAGTTCCAAACTCAATCCCTGCCTGAGAGACAAGCAAACAAATACAGTTCCATGTGATAAATGCTGTATTAGAGGTATGTGTCTGGTACAGGCATCTGCCTTTTATGCACAAAGTGCTATGCTAAGGTACAACACAGCAGTTGAGCAATTGAGTAATTTACCTAAGGTCACAGACTAAAAAGAGGAAGAATCATGTTTCAAGCCTACACTTGTTCTAACTTCAGGGCCTCAGCTCTTAATCACTCTGCTGCCCTGCCTCTCATTTGTTTGTTTATGTGTTTATTATGTCTCTTGACTAGAATGAAGCTCCATAAGGGAAGGCCTTTGTTTTAAATGTTCACTAGTCTATCCTCAGCCCATAGACCTCTATGCCTGGCCCATAGCAGGCACTCAATAAATATGTAATGAAGTAAGGCCCTGGAGAATGGGAAAGAGAATGTAATGAAGAATGGGGAGAAGTGAAACCGGAATGGAATGAACATCTCAGAGGTTTGTGTCCAAGACCTACCCAAGTGACTCTGGCATATGTATGAAAGGAGGCCCAGCAATCACATATTTTTAAAAGCTCTTCAGGTAAGACCGTGATATAGGAAAAAGTTTGACAACCACTGACTTGCTATCATAAAGGTGAAAAAAGAAAAAAAAAAACCCATAACTTGTACTCTTTTAGTTACACTGGAACGGTTGAGAGACTTCATCTTGATTAATATCATTCTTAGGCATATATTTTAGCAAGGACACACACTAATAACTAGCTTTGCATCTTTGTTCCTTTTGGCCCTATTTTGGCTGTTGGGTAAATAACATGATCAGACAGATCTACACTCCTCTCAAGTATTATAATAATAAGTCTTAAAGCCAGAGGAATTGCAAATGGATAAGATTTGTGAGGAGATGATATTCATGGTAAGACATAATGTGGACTGGGAGGCAAAGAATGAAATAATCTGGTCACAAATCCTAGTTTCAGGTTAACTGCTCCGTGTCTTATTTTCCTCATCTGATTTATATGAGGATGGTGTGAGATAATCCACATAAAGCACTGAGCACCGTTTCTGGCTCAGGAAGCTAGCTTTATAGTCAGTGATATGCAGTAGTTTTCTATCTCATTCTACTGAGGAGTAGCTAAGTTGTTTCCAGTTTTTTCTGATCAGTGGTAATGGATACAAAAAGTCTTTGTTTCTTTATTCATGCTGTTAATGTTTCCTAAAACTCCTTTGATAACTTTCTTGGACCTGCTAAGGCCTTCAAGATTCAGTTCAGGTGTCAGCCCTTAGTGTCCTAGAAGCTTTACCTGATCATCTGATGAGGCAAAGGTCTTCTCCTCTTTGTTGCTATAACTCGCTGGCCAGATTTCTGTCTCATCACTTGCCATATTATATTGAAATTATATGTACTCACTGTCTCTTCCACTAGACAGTGAGCTCTTTGGGAGAAAGGACCACTTCTTATTCTTTTTATATCCCTAGACACCTAGCACAGGCCTGGCCAATAAATGTTTGCTGAACTTTCTCAAATGAATATGCCAGGGCTCTGATGGTTACTACTGTTGGAAGCCTTTTGTCTAAGATTGCTGCCTTGTGCCCTGGACCTCCCTGTTGCACTTACAGTCCTGCAATGCTATTTTGCACTTAATTATATACCCGTATACCGTATATTATTCTTTAATTGCTTCATATGATAATCTACCACTTATTTCCTCTTCCTTCGGGCACTAAGAGAAGGAACAATTATAAATTAAAAGTGAATGATCCAGGTGTAAGCCACACCCAGCTGTCAGTTAACTTTGCTTGCTGAATGACCAGAGCCATATGAGTACAACGATTAGTCACCAGAAATGAATGCTGATGCAAAAGTAGCATGATTTGTCACAAGGTCCTGCATTAATACCTTCACATAGTAGGTACTCAAGAAATATTTATTGAAGGAATGAATGAATCATGTACTTGGTTAGGGTACAGATCAAGAGCCCTGGTTTCTAATCAGATCTCTGTCACTTCATTTTGAACTTGGGAAGTTACTTCCTTTTTCTGGGATACACTTTCATGTTCTGTAAAAATATGAAGGAATTAGACTCGATGGTATTTAAAGTGTCTTCCAGTTTTAATATACAATACTTCCCCCAAATAGTTTGAAAATTTCTGAAGAGTAAGCACAGATATATCTCTTATGTAAATCTTCATAGCACCTAGCATGGAGCTGAGCACACAGGAGGATTTGACAAAAACCTTAAAAGTCAGAATCACCCCCCTCCCTAGTCACTCTGAACCCAAATTAAAACAAAACAAAACAACCACCAATGGATATGAAACTCTGTTGTGAAACATGCCTTATCTCTAAAAACCAGCCCTAAAGAAAAAGTAGGAGAAAACCTGGAAATCTCTCCTAATTGTTGCATTTCAAAATCTTTAAAACATTTGTGATTTACAATTCTGACCTAGGCTCTAGTTTACAATCCAGTTATTTCATTAATCCAGGTGACAATTGAGTGAATGCAGAATAACAATTTCAGCCTGATCTCAGGCCCTCTCCTCTCTCTTCCTTGGTAATCATTTATACCTTTCACTTTACCACATTTATTACCACTGGAGCTGATGACACACTCATTTATCTCTCCAGCTGATATCTCTCTGGCCAACATCTCTACTCTGAATTCTAGGATGATACATCTAATTGCCTATTTGAATTTGCTTAGTCATCTCAAAGGTGTATCCAACTCAATATGTCTGAAAGAGAACTTATGATGTTCTTCCTATAAACCTGGTTCTAGTCCAAGGTTTCTAACTCACTGAATAGCACTTCTATCCACTCAGTTCTGCAAGCCAAGTATCAAGGAGTCATCTTGGACACCACCTCTACTTCACTCTCCCCATTCATCTCCACCCCATCATTAATCATGACAACTCTGTTTCCTAACTATCTCTCGAATCAGTCCACTTTTCATTATCTGCAGCATCTCTACCATCTCGAATCTGGACCATTCTACTAGCTTACTAACTAGCCTATCCCAGTTTGATTTTTCCCTCCTCCAATCTATTCTCCACATTTCTGTGTCATTAGCTCATTTATCTATCAAAAAATATTTATTGAGTGCCCACTATCTATCAAGTACAGAGAATACATCAATAAACTAAACAGACAAAAATCCATATTGTCATGGGGTTTACATTCTAGTGAGATGGAGAAGCACTAGAAATAATATGTAAAATACATAGTATCAGAGATTCACTTCCAGCATGATGAATTAAGAAAGTTAACAAGTCTTCCCCCAAAGCAAATACTATAGGGCTGGACAAAACTGTCAAAATTCTTTCAGTGCTCTGGAAAGTTGGGGTGACTGATCATCTTGATTTTCTTGATACTATCACAGTTTTAGTGTTGGAAATCCTACACTGAAACTCTTCCCCAGGCTGCAAAACATCTCATTTTTCAGCAACTGTTGTCCAAGTTTTAAGGGAAAGGTAGGCCCCTTACTTTGTCTCCAAAAATAGAGTTGAAAAGCAATACTGTGTTTAGCATCAAGTGGATGTGGCATAGATTATCCATAGTCACTATTGCCATTTTTAACTCTGAACACTTAATGTTGGCAACCATCATTTTCAGTTCACACTCAGTGATCATACATTGTTACAACACTCAGAGGGATGCAACATTTTACTGCATTGCGATGATGAGCTGCAACATTGTGTCTTTGACTTTGCCTGTGGATTAACTGTTGCGATTTGTATGGAGATAGTGCTGCTTTAATCTTTAACATTATGAATATTGTAACCATGTGCTCTAAGTGGTCAGATAAAAAAAGAGAATGATTACAATACTAACTCCAGCTTGACCCAGAAACCACACACACACAAAATACGGAAAGCTAAATGATCATGCTATTTTTATGATACATAGAAGGACATATACAACTAGATTAGGGAGAAAAACAACCGAAACAGAGCACACTGGATAATACGCAGAAAGCAATTTGGGACTGGGCGTGGCAGAGACAGAGATGTGAAAGTACATACAGATACTGAATATCACAAGTCCAAGAGGAGACAGATAAGTACTTACAAATCAATCAAAAGTTTTTGGTCTTCCAAAAAGACCGTAATGATGAGGCAAAATTGGTAGCCACTGATTTAGCCTAGGTATGCCACGTGAACAAACATGCATCATTGTACCATTCCCTTGATTGTTCTATGAAACGGAATGAAGCTGCATTTCCTGATTAAGAGGTTGCAACTATTAATAAAATGTCATGTGGGCGCACAAAAGAGGAAATTTGTGTATGAGATGTGTTGGCCTGTTACAATGTAGAGCTGATTCTGTCAGATCTTACTAGACATCATGCTCTCTGTGGTATATCAAGTGATGTATCAAATCAGTTTCTCCTACTTTGAGGTACTATGATTTGAAAAGTAGGGTTTCAAACCATTTTGATTTCTGTAACGATCATAATGAAACTGCAAAAAAAAAAAAAGATTGTTGATATCTTGTCTAAATACAAACTAAACTTTGCTCATCTATTTGCATATTTGGTAGACAGTGCAAATGTAAATTTTGGAAATCAGGTAGAACTCAAAATAGAACTTTAGAACTCAAAATAAAATGTCATCAGAAAAGGGCAGTCAAGTAAAGCAGGACTTTCTTAATTTCTTTATTAAAACTATAACTAAGGTTCACACATATAATCCTAGCACTTTGGGAGGCCAAAGGGGGTGGGTTGCTTGAGCTCATGAGTTTGAGACCAGCCTGAGCAAGAGCAAGACCCTGTCTCTACTAAAAATAGAAAAGAACTAGCCCTGTGTAGTGGCAGGTGCCTGTAGTCCTAGCTACTCGGGAGGCTAAGACAGGAGGATTGCTCAAGCCCAAGAGTTTGAGGCTGCTATGAGCTATGACACCATGGCAACAGAATGGGACTGTGTCTCAAAAAAATCCCCCCAAACTTAGATTCACACCTAATTTATGTGGAATCCAAATTTGATTTCACAACTTCAAATTATTATTATTTTTGAGACAGAGTGTCCCTATGTCGCCCTTGGTAGAGTGCTGTGGTGTCACAGCTCGCAGCAACCTCCAACTCTTGGGCTCAAGTGATTCTCTTGCCTCAGCCTCCCAAGTAGCTGGGACTATAGGCGCCAGCCACAATGTTCAGCTATTTTTTTGTTGCAGTTGTCGTTGTTTGGCAGGCTTGGGCTGGATTTGAACCTGGTAGTTCCCGTGTATGTGGCTGGTACTGTAGCCGATGAGCTACAGGTGTCGCGCTGCACAATTTCAAATTATTTCTGTACTTTAGAGCTGTTTTCTTCTTTTTTTTTTTTTTTCCAAATTAACGTGAAGGCATAAACAACCAAGTCACAATATTTGAATTTGTTAGGTTGCACTGTTTGCATGTGTTAGGTAAAGTCCCTTATGTAGCTATGTCCGGTACCCCAAAGGTGTGCCATACACTGCTACATTGTGCCCATTCAGTGGGAGCACCCCAATGCCTCGTGCTCTCTACCTCCTCCCTCATTCCCTTCTTTTCTTGAATTAAAATGAGTTTTTCTCCTAGGTGGGCAGGAATTAGATCATCTACTGGCTTCATGTTACTGAGTACATTAGATATTTGCTTTTCCATTCTTCTGATACTTTACTGAGAAAAATGTGTTTCAACCATACACTAGATTGTGTTATCTGCAAATAGAGAGTTTTATTCTTCATTTCTAAACTGGATGCCTTTTTTTTCTTTCCTTGCCAAAGTCCAACACTGAATAAGAGAGCAGACATCCATGTCTTGTTTCTGATCTTGGGGCAAAAGCTTCTAATTTTTCACCATTAAGTATGATGTTAGCTATGGTTTGTTTTTTTTTTTTCCACAATTGTCCTTCATCAGGTTGACAGATTTCTACAATTCTTAGTTTGTTGAGTGTTTTTATCATTAAGGGGTGGCAAATTTTGTCCAATACTTTCTCCACATCCATTGAGATGATCATGTAGTTTTTATACCTTATTCTATTGATATGATGTATTACATTAACTGATCTTTGGATGTTAATTTGTGTTTCTATTTTTACAAAGGATTTCGATCTTGCACTTCCATACCAACGAGGAGGTCAGGGAATGACCCCACCAAAGGGGGTATTTGTACATCTGTTTAAACAGGAAAACACAACATGTGAAAACAAACTGGTAGTGGGGTTAATCCCTAACCACCCTCCCATTGGTATACAACATTCCTTTGCTCGTTATGGTTTTATCTGGTTTTGGTGTCAGAGTAATACTGGCCTCATAAAATGAGTTGGAAAGTGTTCCCTCCCCTTCCATTTTTGGGAAGCGTTTGTGAAAGATAGCTCTTAATTCTCCTTTAAGTATTTGGTAGAATTCACCAGTACAGCCTTTTTGTGAATGGGTAGTTTAAAAATTACTAATTTAATTTCTTATTATAGTTATAGTCATATATTTTCTTGCATCAGTTATAGTTTGTGTCTTTCTAGTAATTTCTCCATTTCATCTGAGTTATGTAATTTGTTGGCATACAGTTGTTCATAGTATCTCCCTATAATCCTGTCTATATCTGCAAAGTTGGTAGTAATGTCCTCTCTTTAATCATTGTTTTAGTAAATTAAGTTTTCTTTCTTTTTTTCTTGGCAAATCTAGCTAAATATTTTCACTTTTCTTGATCTTTTCAAAGAACCAATTTTTGGTTTCACTGACTCTTTTTTCTATTCTTTTTCTGTTCCCTATTTCATTAATTTGCACTCTAGTATTTATTCTAATCTACTTTGAATTTAGCTTGCTATTCTTTTCTAGTTTCTTAAGATGGAAAATCAGTGGCTTGGCACCTGTGGATCAAGTGGCTAAGGTGCCAGCCACATACATCTAAGGTGGCATGATCGAATCCAGCCTGGGCCAGCCAAACAACAATCATGGCTGCAACCAAAAAATAGCCAGGCGTTGTGGTGGGTGCCTGTGGTCCCAGCTACTTGGGAGGTAGAGGAGACTCGCTTGAGCCCAGGAGTTGGAGGTTGCTGTGAGCTGTGATGCCACAGCACTCTACCCAGGGGAACAGCTTGAGGCTCTGTCTCAAAAAAAAAAGATGGAAAATCAGGTTGTTGATTTAATTGTTTTTTGTTAATATATGTGTTTACAGGTATAAGTTTCCCTCTAAACACTACTTCAGCTGCATTCCATAAACTTTGTTATGTTGTGTCCACCTTTTCCTTCATCTCAAAGTATTTTGTGATTTTTTTTTTTTTGCCTCATTATGGGATGTTTTTTGTTTTAGAGACCAGTGGTTCTGTGTCGTCCAGGCTGGAGAGCAGTGGCTATTCACACTATCATAGGGCAATGCAGTCTTAAATTCCTGGCCTCAAGTGATTCTCCTTCTTTAGCCTCCCAAGTACCTGCGACTACAGGCATGTGCCACCATGCCAGGCTTTTGGCCCATTGTTAATTTAGGAAAGTTTTGTTTACCTTCCACATATTTGAGAATTTCTCAATTTCTTTAAGTTACCAATTTCTAATTTTACTCCATTGTGATCAGAGAAGATACTTTGCATAGTTTGAATCCTTTTAAGTGTGTTGCGGTTTGTTTTATTGCCTAACATATGGTCTATCCTGGAGAATGTTCCATATGCGCTTGAAAAGAATGTGTGTGCTTTTGTTGTGTGGAGTGTTCTCTCCATTTATATCTGTCAGCTCTAGCTGGTTTATGGTTGTTATTCAATACTTTTATTTACTTTTAATCTGCCTAATTTTTCTATCCATTATTGAAAGTGAGGTATTGAAGTCTCCAAACTAATTCTGTTGAACTGTCTAATTTCTCTCCTTACTTCTGTCAGTTTTTGCTTCATGCGTTATTTTGGAGCTTTGTTGTAGGTGCATATAGGTCAGCAGTTCTCAACCTGTGGGTTGCAACCCCTTTGGGGGTCTAATGATCCTGTCACAGGGGTCACCTAAGACCATCCTGCCTATCAGTATTTAAATTATGATTCATAACAGTAGCAAAATTACAGTTATGAAGTAGCAACGAAAATAATTTTATGGTTGGGGGACCACAACATGAGGAACTGCATTAAAAGGTCAAGGCATTAGGAAGGTTGAGAACCACTGATAAAGGTTGATACTTGGTATATGTTCTGGATGGATTGACTCTTTTATCAATTTGTAATATCGTTCCTTATCTCTAGTAATAATTTTTGTTTTAGTGTTTATTTTGTCCGATCGCAGTATAACCACTCCAGATTTCTTATGGCTGCTGTTTGCATGATACATTTTTTTTCATCCTTTGACTTTTAACCTATTTCTGTCTTTGAATCTAAAGTGTGTTTCCTCCAGTAGACAACATACCACTGGATCTTATTTTCTTTTATACAGTCTGACATTCTCTGCCTTTTGATTGGATTCTTTAACCCATTCATTTAAAATTTCATTATTGCTATATGTAGTTTACTTTTTGTTTCCTATATATGTCGTGTCCTTTATGTTCCTATATTCTTTCCTTACTGCTTTATTTGCATTGAGTGACTATTTCTAGTGTAATGATTTCATTCATTTGATGATTTTTTTTCACTCTATGTTTTGTGTGTGTGTGTGTGTGTGTGCATTTTCCAGGCGTTACATTAGGGCTTTTCGGATACATCTTAACCTATTAGAATTTAGTTAGCATTTATACTAACTTAATTCCAGTGACAGATAGAAGTATTATTCCTATATAGTTCTAGTCTCTTCCCCCCTTTTTCTATTATTGTTATATATATATATATATATATTACATTTCCAAACCCAAACGTAAATGTCACTACATACAATTTTATGTCTACTAAGGAAGCTGAGAAAAGAAATCAAATATATGTTTCTGGAGTTAGTTTTATTAATCTGCTTGCTTACCATTTCTGCTTCTCTTCATTTGTTCCTGTGGACTTGAGTTATCATCTGATATCATTTCTTTACTCCAATACATCTTGCTCTCCCTGACTTCTTTTGTGCTCTTATTGTCAAATATATCACCTTTTTATGTTACAGGTACAACGATACAATTATACACATATTGTTTAATACAACTGCTTTTTAAATTAAGAGAGGAAGGAGAGGAAATATACATTTATACTATCTTTTATAATTACATAATTACTGGCACTCTTTGTCTTTTTATGTGGATTTGAATTACCATCTGGGGTTACTTACTTTTAGCCTGAAGAATTTCCTTTACTATCATCTCTCTTATAAAGTGAGCTGGCTAGACCATATTCAGAGTCATAAAACAAGACCTAACAAATTTGATAGAATCGAAAATTTCTTTTACCATAATAGAATTAAAATAGAAACCAATTCCAGAAGGATAACAAAACAAAACAAAAAACCTCCCCAAGTGCTTAGAAATTCAGCAAGAGATTTCTATATAATCTATGGTTCAAAATTGAAGGTAAATTCAAAATTATTT
>NW_003852504.1:6463896-6466019 GCF_000181295.1 Otolemur garnettii | reverse complement strand
GCTCACAGCAACCTCCAGCTCTTGGGCTTAGGTGATTCTCTTGCCTCAGCCTCCCTAGTGGGCTGGGACTACAGTCTACTCACTTTTCTATATGGCTGTCTGCCCTGGTCTTAATTATTTATATATTTTTTGATATAAGCAAACCGTTTGACAGTTATACAATTAAATAGTTTCCCACTCTATGCCTTGCTTTTTTTTCTTGTAACAGTGAGTGTTTCTTTCTTTTTTTTATTTTTGGTCCTTTTAAAGAAATCACTGGAGGCTGGATATAGTGGTTCATACCTACAATCCTAGCACTTTGGGAGGCTGAGGCAAGAGGATCACTTGAGACCAGGAGTCCTTATCAACCTGAGTAACATAATGAGGCCATGTCTATACAAAAAAATAGAAAAATTAGCTGAGTGTGGTGGCACTTGTCTATAGTTCCAGTTACTTGGGAGTCTGAGGTAGGAGGATTTCCTGAGCCCGGGAATCTGAGCTTGCAGAGAACTATGAGGCTGCCACTCCACTCTAGCCCAGGCAACACAGTGAGATCCTGTCTTAAGAAAGGGAGAGAGGGGGAGAGAGAGATAAAGAGGAGAACAAAGGAGAGGAGAGGAGAGGAGAGGAGAGGAGAGAGAAATCATTGCTTCTGCAGTCATCATAAAGGTATTCTCTGCTTTCTCATAGAAGTTTTATTGATTTACCATTCTCATTTGGATCCACAACATATATGAAATTGATATTTATATATGGCATGAAGTAAGAAATCAAGATTCATTTTATATATATAGGAATATCTCATTTATTCAATACAACTTACTAAAAAGATCTTTCTTTTCCTCATTTTACTTCACTATCACCTTTATCATAAATCAGATGGCCAGGCTGGGTGCAGTGGCTCACGCTTATAAGCCTAGCAAGCACTCTGGGAGGCTAAAGCAGGGGGATTGCTTGAGCTCAGGAGTTGAGAACAGCCTGAGCAAAAGCAAGACCCTGTCTCTACTAAAAATAGAAAAAGTAGCCAGAGGCTGAGGCAAGAGGATCACTCAAGCCTAAGAGTTTGAGGCTGCTATGAGTTATGATGCCATAGCACTCTACCCAGTGTGAGAGTGAGACTCTGTCTCAAAAATAAATAAATAGACAAACAAACAAACAAATAAATAAATCAGATGGCCATATATATGTGAATGTGTTTCTGGCCATTTTCTTTTCCATTAATCTATTTGTCTTTCTGTGCACAAATACCATACTGTTTTAGTTACTTTTTATTTACTACAGACTTACCGTAGGTCTCAATACATTACGCTTGAGTAGTAGGTCCTTCACCACTCTTCAGTGTGTCAATTTCTTAATGGAATGAAAACAACCTATTTAGCTTTTATTTGCAATTGCATTGAGTTTATAAATCAATTTGGGAAGAATCGACATATTTATCATATCCTTATAATGCATCAATGTGGTATATCTCTGTTTGTAAATGAGTTTAAAAATTCTTTTTATGAAATTTTAAATGAATGTTCTCAATATTTTATGGCTTTTTAGTATAAACTATATACTAAAGTTTAGTTTGGTGCATCAGATTTTTTCCAAATTATATAACTTTCTGATACTATTCTAGATGATATCATAAACACTTTTATTTCATATTATTTAATACTAATATATAAAAGTACACTTGATTTTTTTTTTCAGTTTTTGGCTGGGACTGGGTTTGAACTTCCCACCTCCAGCATATGGGGCTGACATCCTACTCCTTTGAGCCATAGGCGCTGCCCTACTTGATTTTTTTTTTTTTTAGATAAACCTTCTCTTGGTAAATTTGCTTATTAATTCTAATCAATTTTCTGTACTTTTGGATTTCTTTGTGCACAATCATGTTGTCTACAAATAATAACAAGTTTAGTTCTTTTCTACCATATATTTTCTATTGTTTTTTCCTGTGTGATTGCACTGGCTAGGCCACCAAGTTTAATGTTGAGTAGAAGTGGTGATAACACTTTCTCATTCTAGTTTTTAGGAAGAAATTTTAAAATAACTTATCATTAACCACGATATTTAATGTTGACTTTTTTGTAGACACACTTTATAATATTAAGATAATGCCTTTCTGTTACTAATTTCCTGTGAATATTTTTTCTAAT
>NW_003852504.1:6461920-6463493 GCF_000181295.1 Otolemur garnettii | reverse complement strand
CATGCTCATGAGAGTGAGTTTTCTATAATTTCCCTTCTTTTATAATCCTTGCTGGGTTTTGTAAAAATGTCATTTTGACCTCATTTTGTGTATTTGGATGTGTTCACCTTTCTCTGTTCTCTGGAAGTATTTGTGAAGATTATCTTTTTTATTGTCCTTAGTTATCTGGATGCATTCACTTGTACAGCCATCTGGTTGCTGGGGTTTTCTTTGTGAAGGTGCTTCATAAACTATTTCAGTTTATATAATAGATAACTAAATTTTCTATTTCTTCTTATGTCATTGTCTTAGTCCATTGCTACTGCTATAACGAAATACTTTAGACTGGGCAACTTATAAACAGTATGATTTTATTTATCACAGTTCCATGATAGAGGAGTCCAAGATCAAGGTGCCAGAAGATTTGATGTTTGCTGAAGGATTGCTCTTTGCTTCCAAGATAGATTCAGGTTGCTGTGTTATCCTTACAGGGTGCAAGAGATGAAAGGGCCAGGTAGTTCTTTGAAGCTTCTTTTATAATGTTACTGATCTCATTCATGAGGGTTATGCCCTTATGAGTTAGTTATCTACTAAAGGCCCCACCTCTTAATACTACCACATTGGCAGTTTTTTCAACATATGAATTGGGGGGGGCACATTTGGACTAGAGTAGTTCTGTGGTAGGTTATGATTCTTGAGCAATTTATCATTTTATACAGTTTATCAAGTTTGTTGACCTTAAATTTGCTCATTTTATTCTGATTTTATTTTTTCATGTTTATCAGACCTATGGTGATGTAAGTTTTTCCATTCTCATATTGATGATTGGCATTTTCTTTCTCTTTTTCCTTGATTAATCTTTGAAGAGGAATATACATTTCATTATTCTTTTCAGAAAACCAATTTTTATCTTTGTCTTTATTGATTTTTTTCTATTTCATGTTAGATTTGGGTAGCATAATGCTTCAAGATTTGTTTTTTGTTTTGTTTTGGTTTTGCTTGTGATTGCCTCAACTATTAGGATTCTTTTTCAATTCCATGTGAAATTTAAGATTGTTTTTTCTAATTGTATGAAAAATGACATTGGTGTTTTGATTGGTGTTTTTGATGGAAATCAGATTGAATCTGTAAATCGCTTTAGGCAGAATGGACATTTTAACAATGTTGATTCTTCTCATCCATGAGAATAGGACATTTTTCCATTTGTGTCATCGACAATTTCTTTCATCAGTGTTTTGTAGTTTTGCTTGTAGAGATCTTTTGCCTTGGTTAAGTGTATTCCTAGGTATTTTTTTCCCTTCTATTGTAAATAGTATTGAGTTGATTTGATTCCAAGCTTGGTTGTTATTAGTGTATAGAAAAGCTACTGATTTGTGTACATTAATTTTTCAACTTGAGATTTTATTGAATTTATTTATCAATTCGAGGAGTCTTTTGGAAGACTCCTTATATCTGGTTTTCCGGATATAAGATTATATCATCAGTGAACAGGAATAGTTGACTACCTCATTTCTGATTTGAATGCCCTTTATTTCTTCCTCTTGCCTGATTGCTCTGCCTAGGACTTCCAGTATCATGTTAAACAGAAGTGGTG
>NW_003852504.1:6440756-6460882 GCF_000181295.1 Otolemur garnettii | reverse complement strand
GGCGATTCTCTTGCCTCAGCCTCCCAAGTAGCTGGGACTACAGACACCCGCCACAATGCCCGGCTAGTTTTTTGTTGCAGTTTGGCCGGGTCTGGGTTTGAACCCACCACCCTCAGTATATGGGGCCAGCACCCTACCCACTGAACCACAGGTGCCGTCCTAGGCTTTTTATTTTTGGGAGATTTTTTATTATGGACTTGATCTTTATACTTATCATTGGTCTGTTTAGGATCTGCGTTTTTTCCTGATTCAAGCTTTGGAAATTACGTTTCCAAAAATTTATCCATTTCCTATGGATTTTCTTGTTTGTATGGATAGAGGTGTCTGTAGTAGTCCTCGATAATCTTTTGTATTTCTGTGGTATAAGTTTTAATGTCCCTTTTTCATTTCTGATTGAGCTTATTTGAATATTTCTTTTTTCCTGGTAAGTCTAGCCAGTGGTCTATTGACTTTGTTAATCTTTGAAAGAACCGGCTTTTCATTTCGTTGATCCTTTGTATTATTTTTTCTTTTCCCATTTCAATTTCATTTAGTTCTGCTTTGATCTTTGTCATTTGTTGCTTTGTGCTAGCTTCGGGTTTGGTTTGTTCTTGTTTCTCTGGTTCCCTAAGATGTGACATTAGTATGCTCATCTGTGATCTTTCTGTCTTTCTGAGGTAGGCATTTAGTGCCATGACATTCCCTCTTAGCATGTATTTTACCATATCCCAGAGGTTTGGGTAGCTTGTGTGACCATTGTCATTCAATTCCAAACTTATGGCTTTACATCTTGATTTTGTCATTGACCCAAAGATTGCTCACCAGCAGATTGTTTAATTTCCAATGTATTTGTATAGGTTTGAGAGTTTGTCTTAGAATTGATTTCTAGTTTTATTGCAATGTATTATGAGAAGATACACAGCATGATTTTGATGTTTAAAATTTTTTTGAGACTTATTTTGTTCCCTCAGATATGGTCTATCTTAGAAAATAAATATACTTCTACTGATGAGAAGAATGGACATTAGGTAGTTTTTGTTTAGAATACTCTGTGAATGTGTGTTAGGTCTAGTGTTTCTTTGTTGATCTTCTGCCTCAATGATCTCTCTAGCTCTGTCAGTGGAGTGTTGAAGTCCTAGGCTATTGTGATGTTGCTGTTTATTTCATTTCTTAAGTCCAGTAGTTTCTATTTATGAATCTGGCAGATCTGGGGTGTGTGTGTGTGTGAATGACTGTTATGTTTTCTTATTGTATTGACCCCTTTATCATTATGCAATTACCATTTTTATTTTTTTATATATTTTTTTAGAGACAGAGTCTCACTTTATTGCCCTCGGTAGAGTGCCATGGCGTCACAGCTCACAGCAACCTCCAACTCCTGGTCTTAGGCGATTCTCCTGCCTCAGCCTCCTGAGTAGCTGGGGCTACAAGCACCCACCATTTTTAATTTTTTTAGTATTGATTTTAAGCTTGTTTTATATGATAAAAGAATAGCCACTGCTGCTTGCTTTTGGTTCCAATTTGCATGGACTGTATTTTCCACACCTTTACCTGGAGTCCATGTGACTTTTTACAAGTTAAACAGGTTTCTTGGAGACAGCAGATATGTGGGTTATGTTTTTAATCCATTCCATGAATCTATATCTTTTAAGTGGGGCATTTAGACCATTCATTTATGTTCAAAACTAATATTGATAAGCAAGATACAGTTCTAGTCATCAGGTGGATTTGTTGTTTTGTATTCTCCCTTGGGTTACTGTTTTATAAGAGCTGTGAATTTTTACTTTCAACTGTTTTTACACTGGTGAGTATTGATCATTCTTTTCTGTGTATGTGTAGAATGCTTAGAGCACTGTTGAGCATAGAGGGTAGGCCTAGTAGTGATAAACTCCTTTAGTGTTTGATTGTCAGGGAAAGATTTTATTTCTCCTTCATTTATGAAACTTAGTTTTGTAGGATATCAAATTCTTGGCTGACAGTTGTTTTGTTTAAGAAGACGAAAGATGCAACCCCAATCCCTTCTGGCTTGCAAGGATTCTGTTGAGAAGTCTCCTGTTAGTCTGATAGATTTTCCCTTTTAAGTTCTTTGATGTTTTCATCTCACAAATTGTAGGGTTTTCCTTCACTTTGACTCTGGCCAGACTGATGACTATGAGCCTTGGTGATGTCTTATTTGCAATGAATCTTCCAGTAGTTCATTGGCCTTCTTGTATCTGGATGTCTAAATCTCTAGCAAGACCAGGGAAGTTTCCCTTCATTATTCCCACAAATATGTTATCCTTACTTTTTCTTCTTCTTTCTTGGGGATACCTATGATTTTTATGTTTGGGTTTTTCACATAATCCCATATTACTCAGAGATTTTGTTCTTTTTTCCCGATTACTTTTTCTCTATTTTTGACTGACTTGGTTAATTCAAAACTCTTGTCTCCAAGCTCTGAAACTATTTCTTTTTCTTGGTTTAGTGAGTTGTTAAGACTTGCCACTATATTTTGAAATTCCCTAAATGACTTTCATTTCCAGAAGTTCTATCCTATTTTCTGTTACAAATATCTATTTCTTTTCTTTTTTTTTTTTTTGAGACAGAGTCTCACTATGTCACCCTCAGTAGGGTGCTGTGGTGTCACAGCTCACAGCAACCTCTTGGGCTTAAGTGATTCTCTTGCCTCAGCCTCCCAAGTAGCTCGGACTATAGGCAACTGTCCCAATGCCCAACTATTTTTTGGTTGCACTTGTTATTGTTGTTTAGCAGGCCTGGGCCGGGCTCAAACCTGCCAGCATCACTGTATGTGGCCAGCACCCTACTCACTGAGCTACAGGTGCTGAGCCTAAATATCTATTTCTTAAGGGCATTTTTATTCGTGTCCTGAATTTTTATTTATTTATTTATTTATTTTTGGTTTCTTTGTGTTTGTTTTCAGCTTTTTCATTGATCCTACTGAGCTTTCTTGTAATCCATATTTTGAATTTCATATCTGACATAATTCAAAACAGATAGCTTTTCAGTTCACCTGTTCTCTGCCAGAAACTCTGCTGCTCACTTCAGTGAGGGCTTATGCAAATAAGTACCCACTATGGTGTTGCTAGCAATTTGGGATGCTTGAACCTCTGATCCCTGGGAGAGTATTCAGGTGCCAGTGGTAGTAGACTAAGTTGGGTAACTCCCAGTTCCCAGGCCCCTTGATGGTGTGCTTGAGTCCTGGGGGGACCAGATCAAGACTGGGCTGGCATACTTGTCCTCAAGTCCTCACAGATGGTAGGATTTTCCCTGAGTTCAGGCCCTGGCTGTGATAGTGAGGGGTGGGGTGGGTGATCTCCTCCTACGGAAGAATGCTCAGGACATGCAGGCTTCTCTTGACAAGATTAGTAGTGGCAGGGAGCTCTGGGACATACAAACTGCTCATGCTTCCCTCTCGTTTGTGACAGTGGTTATCTGTCCTCTGGGGGCACAAAAACACCAGATTCCCAGCTCTCACCCTGACTCAGCTGAAGCAGAGGTGGTGGAGGCAGCTCAACCTGCTGTGTTACCAGACTGGCTGTGGGCTATGGCTGAAATGTTCCAGTGGGGGATATGTTTGTGCCAGGGACTTGCCTCCAGATAGGGTAGGCTCTTTCCATAAGGGGTGGGCAATTTGGGAAGAGGACTGATAGCCCCATCTTCCTTCAGAGAAGACAGTAGCTTTTGTCCTTGGGGCACACAAAAGGGATTGCTGCAGCTTTTAAGAGGTAAAGTAGTAAGCTCCAAGCTTTGTGGAATCCTGAGTATGGTGGGTGCCCTATGGGAAGAGAGGCAGCTGTTCCCAAGTGCCCTTGCTTAATTGTTCTCCATGGAACCCTTGTCAGTTCCAAGTAGAAATAGCCATGGTCACCTCAGCAGGGGATGGTGAGAGACAGGAGAAGAGCAGAAGGCCTCAAATGGTGGGGAGGTGTTGCCCTGGTCTCCTCTGTGCTAACGGGCCATCTGGTGTGCTGCATTCTCCTCTCAGACGGGAGTGGCTCACCCTGAATACCCAAGCTCTGGGAGACTCACAGTGTTCCCAGAACTCAGAGGGCCCCTAAGACTGCTGCAGTCTGAGTGGGAGATGGGGGCTGTCGACTATGGTTCCAGCAGTGTAGAAACCTGGGGGCTAAGTTTCTCAGACTGGAAAAGCTTCAAAATTACCACCTGTCTGTAAAGGGAGAGAGAGTTGCTACACCATCTGCGCAGAACGCAGGTATAGTACACCGAGTACTATTGGGGGCATACCCCACCACAAGCCTAGAGTTGGCTGTCCTGCAGTGAACTCATATCAAAAGCTCATACTTGGATGAAGAAGTGGCTATGTCTGCAGCATTGGGTGGTGTGAGGAGGGTAGTTCCCTGTCTCCATGTCCCTTCTCAGGCTGCTCAGCTTTAAACTCCCAAAATGGCACCTGGCACTTATGACCTGAGGGGCAGGGTCTCTTCCAGGCAAACAGTGTGAGCAAGATATTGGGGAGAGTGCAGTATACTTGCATCTTGGTCTCACTGCAGCCCATAGCAGGGCAATGGGAATTGTTCTAGGTATATGTAGAAGAGCTTGGGCTCCCATGTCCTTTCTTAGCTGGTAAACCAGCTAAGTAAGATCCAACCAGCGCAAACTGCTGGGTGAGCCTGTGGCTTCAACAGCCCAAATTTAGCCTGAGGGTGGGGTGCTGCCCTGCTTCAAAGTCCCAAAGTGGCACCCTGGGCCTGTGACCAGAGGAATAGGGCTCTTCTTAGGAAGGCTGCACCGAAAGGAAGCTGCAGGGAATGCAATTGTTCAAGGCTCAGTCCTACAGAAGCCAGATGCAGGATGGAGGGTACTGCCTCAGATTTATGATGGAAAGCCAGATTTCTCTGCCCTTTCCTATTCAGGCGGGGCCTGTAGCCAAGTCGAACCAACACCCAGCTTAAGGGAGGGGTACCACTTAAAACATTTTAACATTTAGAACATTTAAATCCTTAAAATGTTGGCATGGACCTGCTACCAGAAAGACTGGGACCTCATCACCAAAGTAGTCAGTGTGGGTGAGAAACTGTGGAAAATGCTGTCGACTCATGTCTCGGTCTCAAAAGCAGCACACAGCAGGGTGGTGGTGACCTTGTAAGGATGCATGAGAATGCCTGGGATCCTCCATCACTCCTTGGAGCTATGCAGTGACTACAGGCATGCCCTTGATTCCCTGCTGTCTAAGATCTTAGAATGGTGGATGCACTTGGCTCAGACATCTGTGTGATTCTGTGCAAGTTCTCTTGCTGGAACAATGTCTCTGTACAGTCTTGGAGCAGTTCCCTATGGTAGGAACCTGTGTGAGTCAGGGAGCTCTCTTGTAGCTAAGATCATAAATGCTTGCCTTGGAGGGCAGAGCCCTGGGGTCTTCTCTCTTACTGTTTTACTGCATTCAGGAGCTTCTTCTGTCCATTGGCCAGACCCTGGCCAAGCAAGTTTCCCTGGACCCTATCCTTCCTCACTTTTGGGCTTCCTGCCACTTTCCTGGTAAATCCTAACATTTTCTCCTAGATGATCCATTCAGAATGTGAGAATCTGCTTACTTTTCCTGGTTCTTCTTCTTGGAGAAGGCACACACTACCTAGTCATTATCTAGTCAGTCATCTTGATCTTTTTGCATACTTTTATTATGATGAGAGAACATAGATTTTTTTTTTTTTTGAGACAGAGTTTTATTCTGTAGCCCTAGGTAGAGTGCCGTGGCGTCACAGCTCACAGCAACCTCCAACTCTTGGGCTTAAGTGATTCTCTTGCCTCAGCCTCCCAAGTAGCTGGGACTACAGGTGCCCACCCCAGCTCCTGGCTATTTTTTTTGTTGCAGTTGTCGTTGTTGTTTAGCTGGCCCGGGTTGGGTTCGAACCTGCCAGCCTCGGTGTATGTGGCCAGCGCTGTAACCACTGTGCATGGGTGCCAAGCCACTCCGAATGATTTTAATCTTTTGAAATTTGTTGAGGCTTGCTTTATGATGCAGTGTATGGTCAATGTTGGTAAATGTTACACTTGCATTTAAAAAGAGTGCATACTGTGCTATAGTCAAGCAGACCACTTCATACACTATGCGTATGTGCATAGCTGTGTGAAATGAAATTGACAAACCTCTCTCTCTCAGATTTTATATACAGTCATACATCACTGAACCACAAGAACACGTTCTGAGAAATGAAAAAACGTGCTGCTAGGCGATTTTGTCATTATGCAAATATCAGCTCGTACTTACAGAAACCTAGATGATATAGCTTACTGCATACCTAGGTTACATGGTATAGTAGGGAACCTGTGGCCTTCTAAGTCCTTACATGTGGTCATTAGACTGACTCCAAGTTTTATAGAATAAGTCTTTTTATTAAAAGGAGTGCATGAGAGAAAGATGAAGCTTTTCTTGCCTCTTGGTGCCTAAAAAGAGCAATCTTGAAATCAGAAGGCCGCAGGTTCCCCAGCCCTGGGCAATGCCACTGTACTGAATATTATAGGCAATTGTAATACAACAGTGAGTGTTTGTTTATCTTCACATAGAAAACATGCAGTAAAAATATGGTATAAATGATAGAATCTGGTGCACATACATAGAGCACTTACCGTAAATGAGCTTGCAGGACTAGAAGTTGCTCTGGGTGGGTCGGTGAGTGATGAGTGAAAGTGAGGGCCTAGGACATTACTGAACCCTACTGTAGACTTTATAAACACTGTACACTTAGGCTACACTACTTTTATTTTATTTTTTGTTCTTTACTTTTTTGAAACAGAGCCTGAAGCTGTTGCCCTGGGTAGAGTGCCATGGCATCACAGCTCAAAGCAACCTCCAGCTCCTGGGCTTAAGCGATTCTCTTGCCTCAGCCTCCCAGGTAACTGGGACTACAGGCACCCACCACAATGCCCGGCTATTTTTTGGTTGTAGTTGTCACTGTTCTTTGGCAGGACTGGGCTGGATTCCAACCCACCAGATCTGGTGTATGTGGCTGGTGCCTTAGCCGCTTGAGCTACAGGCGCTGAGCCTATTTTATTTTTGAGACAGTCTCAAGCTGTCGTCGTAGGTTAGTGGTTCTCAACCTCCCTAATGCTGTGACCCTTTAATACAGTTCCTTGTGTTGTGGTGAGCCCCAACCACAAAATTATTTTTAACAATTTCGTAGCAACAAAAATAATTTTATGGTTGGGGGGTCACCACAACCTCATGAACTGTATTTTTTTTTTTTTTGTAGTTTTTGGCTGGGACTGGGTTTGAACCCGCCACCTCCGGCATATGGGGCCAGCACCCTACTCCTTTGAGCCACAGGTGCCACCCCTACATGAGGAACTATATTAAACAGTCATGGCATTAGGAAGGTTGAGAACCACTGCCCTAGGTAGAGTGCATCATAGCTCACAACAACCTCCAACTCAGGCTCAAGTGATCCTCTTGCTTCATTTTTTTTTTTCTAGTTTTAATAGAGACAGAGTCTCGCTTGGGCTTAGGCTGGTCTCGAACTTGTGAGCTCAAGCAGCCCACCTGACTCAGCCTCCCGCAGTGCTAGGGTAGGCTACACTACATTTATTTTAAAAATGTAATTATGTTATAATGTTGTGACAGCTGGGTGATAGAAATTTTTCAGAACTATCTATTATTGTTAGGGGACGGCTATTATATATGTGGCTCATCATTGACTGAAATGTCACTATGCAGAGCATGGCTCTCTCTGTATATTAATATGTGTTAATATGTTAATATGTGTTAATATGTGTTAATATGTATTAATGTGTATAATGCCATGTGCAGAACATGGCATATATATAAAAATATACTTCAAGTATATATAGAATGAGAGAAAGAGAGAGGTTTGTTGGTTTGTTGATTTTGTTATTTAGAGCTATCATCTATGTTTTGTTTCCTAGTTCTATCAGCCTCTAAAAGATATGTGTTCAAACTTCCTACCACAATTGTGAATTTGTTTATATCTCCTTTAAGTTCTATTAATTTTTATTTTACATCTGTTATGGGTGCATATGGCTTTATAATTTGTTATATTTCCTTGGTTGATTGCTTGTTACCATTTCTTTAAGTGCTATTTATTTTTATTATTTCATTATGGAAAGTTTCGAGCATATACAAAAATAGAGACCGATATAAGGAACTGCATGTGCTGATCACCTGGCTTTAACAATTATCAACTCAATGACAATTTTCTTGTTATCCCTTCTCCTATGCACTATCCCCTGCTCTGGGGGGATTAGTCTGAAGTACATTCCAGGTATCATGTATATTTGTCCTTCTATACTTTGGTATATATTTCTAAAGGAGAAGGATTTTTTTTAAAAAAATAAGCACAATAATAGTCTTTTCTTTTCTTTTCTTTTTTCTTTGAGACAGGGTCTTATTCTGTTGCCTTTGGTAGTGTCCTGTAGGGTCACAGCAACCTCCAACTCTTGGGCTTAAGCGATTCTCTTGCTTCAGCCTCCCAGGCAGCTGGGACTACAGGCGCCCGCCACAACGCCTGGCTATTTTTTGTTGCAGTTGCCACTGCTGTTTTAGCTGGCCGGGGCCAGTTTCAAACCCACCACCCTCGGTATATGGGGCTGGCACCCTACCCACTGAGCCACAGGTGCCACTCGCACAATACTATTCTTACATATTAAAAATTAACAATAATGTCTTAATATCAAGTATCAAATTATAATGCAAAGTTCTTCAATTATCTCAGTTTTTTTTTTTGTAACCAGAATTCAAACAAAATCCTCTATTGCATTTGCTTAATTTGTCTCTTAGTCTCTTTGAATCTATAGGTTCCTTTCCCCTCTATTTTTTCTTAGGATTTATTTATAGATGAAACTTGATCCTGGAGAATTTCCCACATTCTGGATTTGGCAGTTTGCTTCCCTGTGAAGTCATTAACATGTTCCTCTTCCCTGAATTTTCTGTAAGCCAGTGGTTAGATTTAGAGGTTCAATGAGATTCACGAGGGATGTTTTTGGTGGAAGTATCTCATGTTGGTGATGTGTCTTCTGTTAAATCAGATCAGAATGTTGTCTCTCTCTCTTTTTGTGCTACTGAAACGGGCTTATGAGATGTTCCCGTTGCAGATCAGATGCAGCAATCACACTTTACTCTGGCTTTCCCACTGAATGCAGCTTTAAAAACCTTTCTAGAACAGCTGCTATTTTTAGATTCTGGAAAGTAATTTGGAGCACAAGAAAATGGGGGAAAAGACAAGAATTTAAACATTCACGAGAATGGTGGTGATCTTACCAATGTTTTCCCTTCTTGGAGGCCTAGGAAGCCAGAGACATTGAGAGGAAAGAGGAGCTCAGGAAAGCAATCCCATAAAGTTGTTTATGAACTCCTGTGGGGATACCCAAGCTGCAAATGCATGGATTTGGTCCGAATTGGCACATCAAAGATGCTGAGCATTGAACTCTCAGGCAGACCACGGGGAGGTGCATATGCAAGACAAAACCAGGGAGCGCTGCATAAACAGTTGGAAAACTATTGCAACTACCGCCCGCAGAGGGCCGGTCAGAACCTTGTGACCTGACCCAGCCAGCCCATTTGCCTGCTAAGACACAAATAGAAGCGTTCTTCTTGGGATTTAATTGAGATCCAGAGTGTCATACATAATAATCAAAATATCCAGAATATAATCCAAAATGACTTGCTATGTAAAGAACCAGGGAGACCTCAACTCGTGTGGGTTAAGGCAATCGACAGACGTCAAGGTAATTGATGACTTTCTCACCATGAACTATTCTTTTCTATCCACTGTCATGTTTTGTCTGATATCAGTACAGCTACATCAGCTTTCTTGGGCTTGGTATTTGCAGGCCAATCTTTTTCCATCTTCTACTTTCAACCTTTTTACACATCTAAATTAAAGTGTGTCAGTCTTCAGCAGGAAATGGAGACGATGCTGTGCTTACACTGGGGAGATGAGAGACATCCGCTTGGCCATTTTCTCTATTTGTGCTTGCCTTATTAGCATTCACTTCACCCCCCGGATCCTTGTCAAGATTCTCTCAAACCATTTTTACATATTAGGATTAGTTTAGCTAAAATTAGATAATGTTATGCATAAATACATTTAGCCTTTGTCTTACTCTGTGTTGCCACTACGCATAACTCAATGCCCGAGACTGTGTAATTTATAAAGAACAGAAAGTTATTTCTCTCACAGATACAGAGTCTGAAACTCTTACGTCAAGTGCTGACAGGTTTGGCGTCTAGTGAGGGCCCAATCTCTGCTTCCAAGGTGGTGCCTTGTTGCGTCCTCTGGAGGCGAGTAACTCGGAGTCCTTATATAACAAGGTGGAAGGGCAAGAGAACACTGCCTTCAAATGCAAGCCTTTTTATAAGGATACTAATCCCATCTGTGAGGGTGGATCCCCCATGACTTAATCGCCTCCCAAAGGCCACATCTCTTAATTACATTGAGGATCAAGTTTCAACATGAATTTTGGAAGGAACACTATTCCATCATTCAAACCATAAGCAACCCCTCCACAGGTCAACTGCAAAGTGAAAAGCCAAGGAGTGGGAGAGAATACTATTGGCAGGCCATTTTCTTTGTGAAACTCCTCCTCTTGCCCAAGAGTCCTCTAGGCTTTGTGTATGGCCATCTGATATATGGAGCCAGGGCAGGTTCTGGTGTAAACTGGCACATAAACATTAGTGAAGCTGAATCTTAAAGTTTTCTTTGGATTATGAAAATAGTAGGTAGGTATTTCAACATTTTCTTATGGGACCAAATGAAGCATATTGCATCTCCCCTAGGCGTACAAACCTCATTTTGAGGGATCATTAATATCCACTCTGCTGCACTGATGACCTATAAATAGGGGAAATAGAAGAAAGGAGCCTCACCACATATGAGTATAGTCAGATTAGATGACAGTGTGCTTCCCTCTTCCTTCTTCCTACCACAACAGTCCTCAGTGTAGAGAAGAGGGAAGGGAGAGAAGGGAAGAGGGAAGCAAGAGAGAAGGAAATCCCCTCCCTGCCCTGGGAGAAGACAGCATTGGATGAAATCAAAGACTAAAGCTTAGAAGCCAGCATGACTGAATCTTAATCATTAAACTGAGACCATGTTACTTACTGAAGGGGACTGGAAACTTGTAGGTATGGACTGGGATGTCATTGAGACAAGTGCAAAGTGGGAAAGGAAAGTTCAACACAGAATGACACCCACATTAAAACACAAAATCACAGGAAATGTCATATTTTGTGACTTCAGGGACAAGTACAAAGAGTAGAGAGTGAAGAAACCATGGAGAAAACTGGGTCAGGTTAATGGAGGGAGGCATGGAAGTGGTGTCACTCTGGAGTATAACAAAGGTCGTCAGGTGGACTCTGTGGACGGGCCTGCCAAGGGCCAGGGCTAACCTGGCACACAGACAAGTGGTAGGGGTCATCTAATTATCCAACCACAAACTTCAAGGTCAGGTTTGAATCTGGGCTCTACCACTGTAAGTATGTTGCTTAACCTCGTTGAGTCTCAGTTTCCCCAAATGTAAGATGGGAATGATAACCATTCATGTTTTATAGGGCTGGCGTTAGAGGTGAATAAAGGTATACTGGCACATAGTAGGTACTCTAGCAAACGGTACTTAGTGTTATCATGGTCATAATCCTGTTCACCATCATCTTCTTCATTATCAGCTAGAAAGAAGTTGTTCCTCTTTCTGCTGAAGGCAAAGCATCTTGTAAACCCTTCACTTGCTCTGCTAAAAGAAGATATTGGGAGACTATGCATATGTGGGAGAAGGGGGTATATGGGAAATCTCTATACCTTCCTCTCAATTTTGCTGTGAATCCAAAACTTCTCTTAAACAATTAATCTTTAAAAAACAAAACAAACCAAAAAAAGGGGTAGTGGCTGCCTTTATAGAATTCCTGCATAATGATGGGCACTGTGTGAAAGGCTTTCTCACATAATTGCCACACTAACCCTGCAAGGTGAATTCTATCTACATTTTACAGATGAGAATTGTCACTGAGGTTTAGAGACATTCACCAACTTGCTGAAGGTCAAACAACTCGTTAGGGACAGAGCTATATACTATTTCCATTATATCATAATGCCTCTCACTGAGTACGGATCTCATTCTGGAGAACCTGTTGATAATATGGAAGTATAGATAGCACTAAAAAAAAAAAAAGTGACTCTATTGACAGTAAGTGGAAATTGTAATGATAAGAACTAAAAGCAATCATCAATATACCCTTGGTTTTAGTTGCGTGGGTAAAATCCTTATATAAAGGCTTGAGTTTGAAAGCAGTGTTTGCTAGTCCTTCCACCTTCTGTTATGTGAGGACTCAGAGTTACTCACCTCCAAAGGACTCAGCAACAAGGCACCACCTTGGAAGCAGAGATTGGGCCCTTACCAGACACCAAACCTGTCAGCACTTGGTGTAGGAGTCTCAGACTCTGTATCTCAGGTATTGGGATTTCAAAATGTTCAGAGGTGGGTGGGAAGACAGTTTTAAGACTTATTGTGATTTTTAGAAAGTAGTTTGTCCTTTTTTCTTTGGCTGCATTTAAGATTTTATCTTTGATCTACTGCAGCTTCCCTATGACATGCTTGTATGTGTCTTTTGTGTGTGTGTGAGCACGTGTCTGTGTATTTATCCTGTGTGTGGTTCACAGAATTCCCTGGATATCTTTATTCAGTTTAGGAAAATGTTCATCCGTAATTTCTTCAGATAGTACTTCTGCTCCATTTTTTTCTCTCTCTTCTCCTTCTGGGACTTAAATTACATGTATATTAGATATTTTCAATGTGTCTCATATGTTTGTTCTTTTCTCTTTTTTTTTATTCTTTTTTCTCTCTGTGCTTTGATTTGGATGCTATGTATTTAATTAAATGTTTTCTAATTCATTTATCCTGCTTGTATCGATATTCGTGTCAGTTCTAGATTTTTCATTTACAGATTGAAGTTTCCTGATAACATTCTCCATCTTATCATCTATTTTCTCCATTTTCTTTAACACATGAATCATGGTTATTTTAAAGTCCTTGTCTGTTAACTCAAATTTATGGATCCTATGAATCTGTTTCTACAGTTGGCTTTTTTCCTATGGCACAAGCAATTTTTAATTAAATGTTGCACATTGTATATAGAAATTATAGAGAATCTGAGTCATGCTCATTTTCTTTTCCTTCAGAAAGTGTTCATCCTGTTCGCAGAACTTTTCTCTGCTAGCAGATAGAATGAGTGATCATCTTAACCCAGGCAGAGGCTGAGCTAGTTAAAATTGTGTTGCAGTTTGGTAATGTTTGGACTGCTTTGGTTCTTGTTTGTTCCCAGAGAAGAGCCTTACAAAACCTGCCCCAATTACTAAGGCCTTAACCCTGGAAAGTCCTTAATGTTGCTCTTTGCATCTTCAGCTCTTTGCACCTACCTACATCTTCAGTAGATTCTAGAAAACGTTTCTTTGATTTTTAGAGATTTTTCTCTTAGGTTTTTAGCTTACCACCCCATGCAGCAGCTTCTTCACCAGTCTTGATACTTTCATTCTACATATGCCAACCCAACTCATTCTCTACTCTGCCTTCAGATCGACTAGAAAATAAAACTTTTTTTTCTTTATTAAATCATCACTGTGTACATTAATGCTGTCATGGGATACAATGTGCTGGTTTTATATACAATTTGAAATATTTTCATCCAACTGGTTAACATAGCCTTCATGACATTTTCTTAGTTATTGTGTTAAGACATTTATATTCTACATTTAGTAAGTTTCACATGTACCCTTATAAGCTGCACCATAGATGTGGTCCCACCAATCACCCTCCCTCCACCCATCTGGCCCCCTCCTTTCTCTCCGCTTTCCCCATATTCTTGGGGTATAATTGGGTTATAGCTTTCATATGAAAGCTATCAATTAGTTTCATAGTACGGCTGAGTACATTGGAGACTTTTTTTTCCATTCTTGAGATACTTTGCCAAGAAGAATATGTTCCAGCTCCATCCATGTAAACATGAAGGAGGTAAAGTCTCCATCTTTCTTTAAGGCTGCATCATATTCCATGGTGTACATATACCATAATTTATTGATCCATTCGTGGGTCAATGGGCGCTTGGGCTTCTTCATGACTTAGCAATTATAAATTGGGCTGCAATAAACATTCTGGTACAAATATCTTTGTTGTAATGTGATTTTTGGTCTTCTGGAAGGAAAATAAAACTTTTATCTTATCATGTTATTCTCCTAATTAAAATCAATCAAATACTTCCTATCACTTTCAGGATAAGGTCCAATGACCTTAGCATAGTTTATGGGATCCTGCATGATTGCAACCCAGATTACTTTTCTCATCTTCCAAAAAGTTACCCCTCTGCTTTCATTCTATAGTCCATAATACCACATTATTCATATTCCTTAGTCACCCAACTCTCTTTTTCCCCTGCCCTTTGAATATGCTTGTTCCTGTGCTGTGAATCAATTTCCCTTCCCTCTCCTACAGGCCTAACACTAATCCTTTTTTTTTTTTAATCTTTGAGACAGAGTCTCACTTTGTTGCCCCCAGTAGAGTGCTGTGGCATCCTAGCTCACAGCAACCTTAGACCCTTGGACTCAAGCAATTCCCTTGCCTCAGCCTCCCAAGTAGCTTGGACTACAGGTGCCCTCCACAACACCTAGCTCTTTTTGGAGATGGGGTCTTGGTCTTGTTCAGTCTTCTCTCAAACTTCCAAGATCAGGCAATCCACCCACCTCGGCCTCCCAGAATGCTGGGATTACAGGCGCGAGCCACCATGCCTAGCCCATAACACTAATCCCTTTGTTTTTATTTTTATATTTTTGAAACAGAGTCTCACTTTGTCACTGTGTCATGGCATCACAGCTCACAGCAACCTGAAACTCTTGGGCTCAAGCAATCCTCTTGCCTCAGTGTTGTTCAGGCTGGTCTCAAACTCCTGAGCTCAGACAACATACTCGCCTCAGCCTCCCAGAGTGCTAGAATTACAGGTATGAGCCACTGTGCTTGGCCCGTAACACTAATCCTTTAAAATTCACTTCATATGTCATTTCCTCTAAGATTTCCACAGTCTTGTCTTACTTCCCTCCACTCATCCTACGTTGCAACCTAAGTGAGGTTAAGATTAGGTTCCTCTCCTCTGAGCTTTCACAGAACACAGTGCTTTACCTTTATCATAGCACGGTTCCTACTGTAATATAAATGTCTGCTCAGCTGTCTTTCTCACTAGACTATAAACTCCACGAAGACAGGAACCAAGTTCATCATGCCAACCACCATTCCCTCAATACCTAACCCATGTGGTAATTGGTTAACATTTGCTGCTTAAATAAATGAGTGAATGAAAACAAGAAGGCAAGGACATATAAGCAAGGACAAATACGTAGAAGGTGGCGTAGCTAATTATGAACAGCGACAAGAAAAAGTTCTAAATGATCTGAGGCTTGCAAAAAGTGCTGAAAACAAACAAAAAAGACTCTCAGAGAATTTATATTTAGAGCAGCAGGAGTAAGAAGATTAAGCAAGATAATATACCTGGTGCTGTGAAATGATGATGCAGTCTGATGGATGGCATAGAGAAGGAATAACTCTTCAGCTTTTATTGTGCTTCTTTTCCCTCTGACTGAGAAACTGTGGAGAAAAGAGATGTCCTGCAGAGGTTGAAGTAGACAGAGGACCTTGGAGGAATAAAATAAAGACAGTAGAAGTAGACAACATTGTAATGAATCCTGGCTCTGACACTATTGTGCGTGGCTTTGGTTAAGTCACATAAATAATTCTCTGAGCCTCAGTTTTTCCCATGTGTACAATGAAGATATACCTAATATGCCAGGTAAGGATATGAATGATGAATGGTAGGTGGTTGAAACTTAATACACTGCAGAGAGTGTTTTTTTCTCTATAAAGAATAAGATAATTAATAAAAACTTCATATTGATACAAAGTAAGATTATTACAAGCCTACAGCATTCATACAAAGTTTACACTTTTTTTTGTTTGTTTGGAGATAGAATCTTATTCTGTTTCCCTGGCTAGAGTGCAGTGGCATCAGCCTACTCACTGCAACTTCAAACTCCAGGCTCAGGAGATCCTCTGCCTCTTGTCTACTGAGTAGCTGGGACTACAGGTGTGTGCCACTATGCCTGCTATTTTTTTTTTCTATTTTTAGTAGAGAGAGTGTCCCATTCTTGCTCAGGCTGATCTCAAACTCCTGACCTCAAGCAATCTTTCGGCCTCATCTCAGCCTGTCAGAGTGTGAGGATTACAGGTGTGAGTCATTGGACCTGGCCATACAATGTTTTTAAGTACTTGCATAAAAAAGGAACCAACTGGACGACGTGCATACACACATGCACATAGCTTGAACTAATTTCATTTCTTTCTTTGACAGGGTAAGTTAGACGGGTTGGATTAGATTACTAAATCGGTTGATAGTAAAACAGTGCCTCTGCACTTCAGTCAGGCATTGATAAATGGAGAAATATGAGTTTTAAACAATATTTTAAAATGTACATAACAAAAAAATTGACCATTATGTGCAATTCAGGGGCATTAAACACATTCATGATGTTGTGAAACAACTATCCATTTCCAGAACTTTTGCATCATCCAAAACCAGAAAATGGAAGTCATCATTCCTTTCTACAGCCCCTAGTAATCTCTATTCTGCTTTCTGTCTCTATGAATTTGGCTAATCTAGGCATTTCATATAAGCAGAATCATACACTATTTGCCCTTTATGATTGGCTTACGTCACTTGGCATGTTTTCAAGGTTTATCCATAGTGTAGCATGTATCAGGATTTCATTCCTTTCTTTGAGGCTGAATAATATTCCATTTTTTCCTATAACACATTTTGCTTATTCATTTATCTGTTGATAGACACTTGGGTAACTTTCACTTTTCAGCTATTACAAATATGCTACAAATGGGATGACTGCTTAACTAATTAGATGTATTGGCAGCTGGGCGAATGATTGTGCTCAAAGGGTGCTGATAAGTGAAATGATGGCACTCTTGAAGGAAGTTTTTAGTGGTTTGCCACAGGGGTCTTCCCGAAGCCTTCTCTCACTCATTAATCTTTCCAAGGAGACATAGAAAATATGACTGGCTTTTTTATATTGCAGTAAACACAAACGTGGAAGAATGATACCTATGTTAGATAGCAAGATTACAACTCAAAGGGACTGTCGAGTTAGAGAGACTGACTGAATCAAGGAAGATGCTTTCATGGGGGCAAAATGTAAGGACATATACTTGAATTCAAAAAACCACCTGCGTACGAACAGTTGGAGAATGCTGTCACTTTAAGAGAGTAAAGTGATGATATGCCAATAATGCTAATTGTTCCCCGCAACATGAAGTTGACGTTAGGCTACATTAGTGGAAATGCAATATCTAAAGAAGAGATGGGCTCAGCGCCTGTGGCTCAAGCAGCTATGGCGCCAGCCACATACACCAGAGCTGATGGGTTTGAATCCAGCCCGGGCCGCCAAAGAACAATGACAACTACAACCAAAAAATAGCCGGGCCTTGTGGCAGATGCCTGTAGTCCCAGCTACTTGGGAGGCGGAGGCAGGAGACTTGCCTGAGCCCAGGAGTTGGAGGTTGCTGTGAGCTGTGATGCCACAGCACTCTACCCAGGGCAACAGCTTGAGGCTCTGTCTCAAAAAAAAAAAAGAAAGAAAGAAGAGATGATAGGGTTACTTTACTTTGTCCCACACCTGAGGTATTCGTGTGCATTCCCAAGCCATACTTCTACAAATGCAGAACAGTATAATATGAACTTTACTGTTACACTGCCCTACTTCAATTTTCAGTTTCATTATTTCCAATCTATGACTTTGGGCAAGTGACTTAGCCTCTCTGTGTCTCAGTTTCCTCACCTGTAAAATGGAGATAGTAACAGGATTGTTTTGATGATTAAATGCAGTAACATGATGTAAGTACTCCATAAATATTAGTTTTAAAAATGATGTAGGCCAATTGGAATATAGTCAAAGAAGAGTAGCCACTTATTCCTTCATTCTGCAAAGATTTATTAATCACCATCACCGTCATAGGAGGAACATTTGAAGCAACTAGGGGTATTCAGCCTCCTGATGCCATAATGTGGAGAATATGATAGCTGTCTTCAAATATTTGTGGAGGAAGCCTTAGTCTTTTTCTGAATAGCTCCATGGAATAGAACTAGAATTAATGCGTGGAAGGCACACATTTTTGATAAATGTAAGACAAATTGAAGTGGCTTCATTAACTGTCATTGCGGCTATCTAAGCAGAAGCTAGACAAAGATTTTGTGAGTGTTTAAGAGGAGATTATAGCACAGATGAGTGATGGTTTCTAAAGATCCTTAATTATTTCAGACCGGAAGAGTCTATGATGATATAAAAATGACTTTGATCTTTCCTACTTTGGAGATTGTATGAGGTACATATACCTCCTACCTGCTTCCAATTATTTCATCAAACCACATTTGGAGAATAAGTTGGAGTCAAATGCAGGTTGATTTGGAAAACTTCAGTCATTTCTTTCTCAGCTATTTAGTTTACAAGTGACTCTTTTGTAACCAGATTACTCAGAGATCCCTAACCTCTACTCTAACTCCTCAGTATAATTACTGAACAAAATGTTGGCCTGGACTTCCTGTTATACAGAAGACTGAGCGAAGCCTGATGAATTATAAAAGAAAATTTTGAAATGTTCCTAACTGCTTCTTAAAATAAGTGTCACTTTGGGGAAAACAGTAAACACAAAATTTTAATCTTACATTCAAGAGTGGCAGCTGAGAATAAAATGGAAGGCTTGGTAAAGTTTTTAGAAGCATCCAGAATGAATAATAAAGCTTTCTTCTTTTTTTTTTTTTAAAAAAGATCTCTACTTTTATAGATTTTTATAGAATCGTGCTTAGGAATTCATAGGCTGTAGCTGCTGTAATGAGAAAGCTTGAGCCAGGGAAGTTTGACATAGTAAATGATCTTGTCCTTGGTCATTTGAGATAAAATGTGAAACAGAATGAACCAAAACAGAAAGTTTCACAGAAAAATGTATTATATATAATTTTTATAACTCCCTTAAAAGTAAGGATATCTGCTATGGTTTTGGCTATGGATTGTCTCCACTAAAACTCACGCTGAGGCTTGGTCCCAGGGCAACAATGTTGGCAGGTGGGATCTCTAAGAGGTGGGACCTAATGGGTGACATTTAGGCCATGGGACTCTGCCTTTATGGGTGGATTGGTACCATTCTTACAGTACTGAGTTCTCGTTCTCACTGGACTGGATTAGTTCTCATAAGAGCAGGTTGTTATAAAGCAGGCCAACTTCTTTTGTCCCCTCTCCCTTTTGCATACCTGCTTCCTCTTGCACTTCCCATCCTGCAGAACCAGGAGCTAAATGAACCTCATTTAAAATTCTTTATAAATTACCCAGGCTTAGATATTCTGTTATAGCAATAGAAAATTGACTAAGACAATACCCTAGAGACAAGAGCACTATGCAAATCCACTTAATAAATGAATAAATTGTAACTAGACTATGCCCCTTAGAGGAGACAGTTAGAATACAGTCATGCACTGCATAGCGATGTTTCAGTCAATAAGGGGTGGCGTATATAATGGTGATCTCATAAGATTATAAATGGAACTGAAAATTCCTATTGCCTAGTGATATCATGGCCATTGTAACATCATAGCACAACACATTATTCAGGTGTTTGTGGTGATGCTGGTGTAAAGAAACCTACTATGCTACCAGTTATATAAAGTGTAATGTATACCATTACGTACAGTCCATAATACGTGATGTTGCTGCTGAATAACTATGTTACTGGCTTATGCATTTACTACACTATATCTTATAATTATTTTAGAGTAGACACCTTGTAAAATAAAGTCGAATGCGAAACATTCCCAGGCAAGTCCTTTAGGAGGTATTCCAGAAGAATACCGTCTCATGCATACTATTGCCCCTGAAAATCTTCCAGTGGAACAAAACATTGATGATCCTGACATGTGGATGCCTAGAGTAATGTCTGTTTCATGTCGTAGATTTTAACAAAAAGTTTGTAAAGTGAAAACAAAAATTAGAAATAGAGTCTTTCTATGAGTAGAATATGAATGTTTTGACATAATAACTAAGAAAGTTACATGAAGGCTATGTTAACCAGTTTGATGGAAGTGTCTTGGATTG
>NW_003852504.1:6439485-6440659 GCF_000181295.1 Otolemur garnettii | reverse complement strand
ATTTTTGTACAGCTGTATAATGTGTTTATGTTTTAAGCTTTTATGTAAGAGTTAAAAAGTTAAAAAATGAAAGTTTATAAGGTAAAACTGTTATGATAAGCTATAATGTATTGAAGACAAAACAGCTTTTTATAAATTTAGTGTAGTCTGCATGTACAGTATTTATAGTCTATAGGAGTGTACAGCAATGTCCTAGGCCTTCACATTCACTTATGGCCTACTCACTGACTCACCCATAGCAAATTTTAGTCCTGCAAGCTCCATTGATGGTAAGTGCCCTATATAGTTATACCATTTTTAAATCTCATTTATACTATATTTTTACTGCAGCTTTTCTATGTTTAGACATGTTTATATGCACAAATAGTTACCATTGTGTTACACTTGCCTATAGCGTTCAATACAGTAAAATGCTGTACTTTGCAGCCTGGGACAACCACCACATAGCCTTGGTGTGAAGTAGGCGATACCATTTAGGTTTGTGCGAATACACTCTATGATTGCACAATGATCACCTGATCACAATGAGTCACCTAATGATACATTTCTCAGAATGTATCACTCTTATTAAGTGACACAGATTGCATATGCACAAGAAATGTAAATAACCAAGCAATTTAAATGAACCTATGGCATAGATTACTCTCAAACAAATAGAAAAAGAGGTTAGGTGGTAACAAACATTCTTGGCTTTTGTTTGGGAAAGTATCTTTCCTTAACTTTTGAAGGACAGTTTTTCTTAATGCTTTCAAAAAATTGAAGAAGAGGGAGCACCTTCAAACTCGTTTTATAAGGCCAGCCTTACCCTGACACCAAAGCCAGAAAAAAAACACCACAAGAAAGGAAAATCACATGTTAATATCCTCAATTAACATAAATGTAAACTCCTCAACAAAATACTAGCAAATGGAATTAAACAGCATGTTAAAGGATCATACACCACAACTAAGCAGAATTTACACCTGGAATGCAAGGAGATAGTTCAACATATGAAAATCAATAAAGTGATATATCATATTAAAAGAATGAGAGACAAAACTATGTGAACATCTCAATAGATACAGAAAAAGCATTGAACAAAATTCAACATACTGTTATTGATACTAAAAAAACCTCTCCATACTTTTATAAGGTGAAGGCTCAGTTAACCAGTTTGATGAAAGCATTTCATATT
>NW_003852504.1:6429906-6439342 GCF_000181295.1 Otolemur garnettii | reverse complement strand
GGCTATTTTTTTGGTTGCAGCCGTCATTGTTGTGTTGCGGGTCCGGGCTGGGGATTCGAACCCGCCACCTTAGGTGTACATGGCTGGCGCCTTAGCCGGTTGAGCTATAGGCGCTGAGCCGAAAGCATTTCATATTGTATATAAAACCAGTACATTGTATCCCATGATTGCATGAATGTACATAGCTATGATTTAATAAAAAAAACTCAAAAAACAAAAATACTCTCCATGCTTTTCTTCTTTGGGATGCCATGCCATCTCACTGCTCTGCTCTCTTCTCTCTCCTTCTCATCTCTCCCCCCACTCTTTTCTCCCTTTCTAATACAAAATGAATTTATACTTTTATATCTAAACAAACCAAACCAAACAAGCAAACAAACAAAAAACCTCTCCACAAATTAGGTATAAAAGGAACATACCTCAACACAATAAGTCATGTATGACAAACTCACAGCCAACATCACCCTCAATGGTGAAAAACTGAAATCATTTCCTCTAAGATCAGGGACAAGACAAGGATGCCTCCTTGCACCACTCTATTCTGTGTAGTACTGGAAGCCCTAGCCAGAACAATTAGGTAAGGGGAAAAAAAGGCATCCAAATCAGAAAGTATGATGATGAATTGAACTTATTACAGACAATAGACAATAGAGTGATTGGTATAGAAAGCCATAAAGACTACCAAAAACTGTTCAAAGATGTGAATGAATTCAGTAAAGTTTTAGGTTACAAAATCAACATACAAAAATCAGTAGTATTTCTATACACTAACAAGGAGCTATCTGAAAAATAAATGAAGAAAACAATACCACTTACAATATTTTTAAAAATTGAAAATATTTAGGAATAAATATAATTAAGGTGGTAAAAGACCTATATGTATGCTGTATGCTGAAAACTATACAAAATGATGAAATAATTAAATATACAATAAGTGGAAAGGTATTCAGCATCTGTGGAGTAGAAACAATATCTATCTTACACAAGAAATTTACATTTTAAATGCAATTCCTATTAAAATTTCAATTACATTTTTCTTGGAAATAGAAAATAATTCTAAAATTCGTAGGGAACCACAGAAGACCCAGAATAGCCAAAGAGATATTGAACAGAAAGAACAAAGAAGGAGACATCATACTACCTGACTTCAACATATACCACAAAGCTATAGTAATCAAAACAGCATGGTATTGGCATAAAAATAGACACATTAACCAGTGGAATAGAATACAGAGCCTAGAAATAATCCACACATTTATAGTCAATTTAACAAAGATGCCAAGAACATACAATGGGAAAGGGAAGTCTCTATAATAAATAGTGTTGTTAAAACTAGATATTCACATACAGAAAAATGAAATTGGATATTTAACTCACACAATATACAAAAGTCAACTAAAAATGGATTAAAGACTTAAATGTAAGATCTGAAACTGTAAAACTCCTAGAACAGAACATAGAGGAAAATCTCTATGACACTTACTTTGGCAATAATTTTTTTGGATATGACCCTCAAAGCACAGAAAACAAAAGTAAAAATAAATAAAATGTTATTGCATCAAACTAAAGAGCTTCTGCACAGCAAAGGGAATCATTAACAGAGTGAAGTGAAAACTCACAGAGTGGCAAAAATATTTGCAAACCATTTGGGTTAATATCCAAAATGTACACAGTATGTATATAAGAAACTCAAACAACTTATAATGGCAAGAAAAAGAACCTATTTAAAAATTGTCAAAGGACTTGACTAGACACTTCCTTTCCTTTCCTTTCCTTCCTTTTTCCTTTCCTTTTTTTTTTTTTTTTTTGGAGACAGTTTAACTCTGTTACCCAGGTTAGAGTGCCATGGCATTCAGCCTAAATCACAGCAACCTCAAATTCCTGGGTTTGAGCAATCCTCTTGCCTCAGCCTCCCAAGTAGGTAGGACCACATGCGTCTACCACAACATCTAGTTAATTTTTCTATTTTCAGTAAAGATGGGGTCTCACTCTTGCTCAGACTTATCTCTAAAAAAAAAAAAAAACTCCTGAATTCAGGGGATCCTCCTGCCTCAGTCTCTCCCAGAGTGCTAGAATTACAGGTGTCAGACATCCTGCTTCACTGAATGGACATTTCTTTTTCTTTTTTTTATTAAGTCATTTGTACATAGATCATGAATACATTTATGCCATCATGGGATTCAATGTGTTGATTATTTGTACAAATTGGAGTGCGTACATCCTACTAATTAACATAGTCTTCACCTCACTTACCCAGTTACAGTGTTAAGACATTTGTGTTCTACACCTGATAGATCCAACTTGTACTTGCAATATGCTCCATAGGTGTGGTCCCCCTATTAACTGTCCCTCTATCAACCCACCCCCTCCCTTCCCCTTCTCCTTCCCCTCCCCTTCCCTCCTTCATTCTGGGCTATAGTTGTGATTCATCTTTCATATGAAAGTATGAGTGATTATAAATTGGTTTCATAGTAGTACTTGAGTACATTGGATATTTTTTTACATTCCTGAGATACTTTACTAAGAAGAATATCTTCCAGGTCCAATCCATGTAAACATAAAAGAAGTAAAATCTCCATTTTTTAATGCTGCATAGTATTCCATGGTATACATATACCATAATTTATTAATCCATTCATGGGTCGATGGGCACTTGGGCTTCTTCCATGAATTGGCAATTATGAATTGAGCTGCAATGAAAAATATTGTGCAAATATCTTTGTTGCCAAATGATTTTTGGTCTTTTGGATATACACCTAGAAGAAGAATTGCAGGATCAAATGGCAGGTCTACATTTAGATCCCTGAGTGTTTTTTAAAAGGCCAACAGGTTCATGAACAAATGAACCAAAAGATTTATGAAAAATTCTCAACATCATTAATCATAAGATAAATGCCATTAAAATTATAATGACACATTCTTGTTAGAAAGGCTTTTATCAAAAATACAAACAGTATAGCCAGCATTGTGGCAGCTGCCTGTAGTCCCAGTTACTTGGGAGGCTGAGGCAAGAGAATCACTTAAGCCCAAGAGTTTGAGGTTGCAGTGAGCTGTGCCAGGGCATTCTACCGAGGGCAACATAGTGAAACTCTGTTTCAAAAAAAAAAAAAAACATACAAATGGTAATAAGTGTTGGTAAGGTTGTAAAAAACAAATAGAAAGTGTTGGCAAGGATGTGTCCACTGTTGGTAGGAATGTAAATTAGTACAGTCATTATGGAGAACAGTATGGAGATTCCTCAAAATACCAAAAATAGAAAATACAATATGATTCAACAATCTCCCTTCTGGGTATATATCTGAAAGAATTAAAATCAGTGTGTTGAAGAGATGCCTGGATTGCCACATGTATTGCAGTGTTATTCACAATAGTCAAGATATGGAGAATTAGCCTGGGTATTCATCAACAGATGAATGGATAAAGAAAACATATATATAGGCAATGAATACTACCAGTTTTCTAAAAGAAAGAAATCCTATCATTTGTGACAACATGGTTGAACATGGAGGACATTATGTTAAGTGAAATAAGCCCGTCATAGAAAGACAAATACTGCATGATATCACATTTTAGCAGACAGTAGAATGGTGTTTACCAGAGGCAAGAAGGGGTCAGAAATAAGGAGATTTTGACTAAAGGGTACAAAGTTTCAATTAGGAGGAATACATTTTTGAGATCCATTGCATAGCATGGTGATCATAGATATTAATAATGTATTACGTACATATTTCAAAATGTGGGCGGTGCCTGTGGCTCAAAGGGGTAGGGTGCTAACCCCATATACTGGAGGTGGCAGGTTCAAACCCAGCCCTGGCCAAAAACAACAACAAAAAACCAAACACATTTCAAAATGGTTAAAAGAACAGATTTTAAATATCATAAAAATACTCACAAACAAAACAAAACAAAATAAATGTTCTAACCATGGAAAAAATGTATAAGTGAGACAAGGAATATGTTAATTATCCTAATATAATCATCCCATCATGTACATATGTCAAAACATTACATTGTACCCCATAAAATATGCAATTAAGGTAAACAATGGATCAATTAGCCTTAAAATTGGGAGAAAATTCTTGACTACTTGAACAGGATAAATATAATCACATAGTCTTTAAGTAAGGAAAAAGGAGACAGAGAAGGACAACAGACTGATGTAAAGTGAAAAATTCAGGGCGGCGCCTGTGGCTCAGTGGGTAGGGCACCAGCTCCATATACCAAGGGTGGTGGGTTCAAACCCGACCCAGGCCAAACTGCAAGAAAAAAATAGCCAAGTGTTGTGGTGGGTGCCTGTAGTCTCAGCTACTTGGGAGGCTGAGGCAAGAGAATCACCTAAGCCCAGGAGTTAGAGGTTGCTGTGAGCTGTGACGCCACAGCACTCTACCGAGGGTGACAAAATGAGACTTTGTCTTTACAAAAAAAAAAAAAAAAGCAAGAAAAAAGAAAAATTCAATCCACATTAGTCTTTGAAGATGGAACAGGAGGACTATGAGCCAAGAGATATAGGCGGCCTCCAAAACTGGAAAGGGCAAGGTTGTGGAATTTCTCCTAGAGTCTCCAGAAAGGAATGCAGCCCTGCTGGGATGTTGTTTTTAGCCCAGTGAGACCTATTTCAGATGTCTGAATGACAGAACTGTAAGATAATAAATTTGTGTTCTTTGTAGCTATTAAATAAGTCTCTGATAATTTGTTGCAGCAGCCATGGGAAACTAATGCAGCCATTAACCAAATGAATCTAACACTGCTTAGCAATAGCAAAGCATACATTCCTTTCAAAATCACATGGCATATTGACCAAAATAGCCCATTTTTTTTAAGAGACAGAGTCTCACTTTGTCACCCTCAGTAGAGTGCTATGGCATCACAGTTCACAGCAACCTCCAGCTCTTCGGCTTAGGTGATTCTCTTGCCTCAGCCTCCCGAGTAGAAAACAGACTATATCTTGAGTCATAAAATAAACCTTAAGACATTAAAATGAATTGAAATATTTAATTGTTCTCTGATCAGAATGTTTCCATACTAGAAATTAGTAACAGAAATCTAAAAGGAAAATCTCCAATTACTTGGCAATTAAACAGCACCCATCTAAGTAATCTAATGGCTCAAAAGAGGAAGTGTCGAAGAACATTGAACTCAATGAAAATGAAAATACATGTTAAAATTTGTGGGATGCAGCTAAGGCACGTACTGAAAAGGAACCTGAAGTCTTCGGATTTGAAGATTGTTCTACGTACTAAAGGAGGCAAGAGAAGCTTCATTGTCTTCTTCGCACCCCTTTTCATAAAAGGATTGATTTATATAGGATTTATTATAATTGGATTCAGTCAAAAGGTTGCCCTTAAGGACCAAGGAAGGTCTCATTAAGGAAGACCTTTCCTTAGGGCCATAGGTCCCCACCTCTAAGAGAAAACCAGAAAAAGAAGAGTGAAATGAACCCAAAGTGAGCAGAAGGAAGGATATAGGAAAGGTAGGAGCAGAAATCCTCAACTAAATACAGCATTAGCAAACCCAATCTAGCAATATGTAAAAAGAACGATATACTATAATGAGGTAGGCTTTGTTCCAGAAATGCAAGACTATTTTCAATATTCAGAAATCAACGTGTTTTGTTTGATTTATCAAAGATCAAATAGCGACATGTGGCTGGGTTCATCTCTAGATTCTCTATTATAGTCCATAGATCAGTCTCTATTTTTGTGCCAGTATCATGCTGTTTTGATCTCTATAGACTTGTAGTGTAACCTGAAGTCTGATAATGTGATGCCTCCAGATTTGTTTTTATTTCTAAGAATTGTATTTGCTATTCAGGGTTTTATTCTGTTTCCATATGAAATGAAGTACTATGTTTTCCAGTTCTTCAAAGTATGACATTGGTGCTTTAATGGGGATTGCTGTAGATTGCTTTGGATAGAATGAACATTTTTAACGATGTTGATTCTTCCCAGCCATGAACATGGTATGTTTATGTTTATGTCCATACAAATGATAAAACACAAATATAGTCTAGTGAGGGGGAGGGAAGAGGAGGGACGGGGTGGGGAAGGTGAAGGGGGATTGAAGGGAGGAGGGAGGGCAACTGACAGGATCTCACCTAATGTACACAACGTGAGGATGTTCAGCATGTCCCCTGGGTGAAGGGATCAACTACAGCTTGAACTTTACCCTGGAAGTGAGAACAATGTTACCTAAAAATTTGTACCCTCATATTAATTTAAAATAAAAAACAATATAATCTACCATATTATCAGGCTAATGAAAGAAAAAAGAAAAAATATGTGATTATATCAATTCAGGAAAAAGCGTCTGACAAAATTCAATACTCATTCATAATAAAAAAGTCTCATCCAACTAAGAGAGAAGAATGTTCTCAACTTGATAAAAAATGTCTACAATCAAGCTACAGCTAACATCTTACTTAATGGTAAAATACTGAATGATAGACCCCTAAAATAAGAACAAGGTATGGGATGTCTACTCTCCTCACTTAGTCATCATAATACTAGACATCCTAGACAGTACAAAAAAGCAAAGCAAGGAAATAAAGGATCTACAGATTAGTAGGGAGGAAAAAAGATTTTCTCTAATTGCAGATGTCATGTTGTCTAAATATAAAATCCCCCAGTATTTACCAGAAGGCACCAAAAACTTGTAAGTGAAGCACCTTACAAGGCTAAGATCCTTGGATGCTTGATAAACACATAAATATTAATTGCATTTTTATATTCTAGAAATTAACAAGTGGAAACTAGAATTTAAAATACAATACCATTTACAATCATCAAAAAAAATGAAACGATTAGGTATAGTGCTAATAAAACATGTATAAGATCTGTGATGAAAACTACAAATAAGGGCTGGGTGGGTGGCTCACGCCTGTAATCCTAGCACTCTGGGAGGCCAAGGCGGGTGGATTGCTTGAGCTCATGAGTTCGAGACCAGCCTGAGCCAGAGTGAGACCTCGTCTCTAAAGAGTAGCAAGAAAAAGAACACTACAAATAAGCACATGAAAGATATTTGACATAATTAGCCATTAAAGAAATGTAAATTAAAACCATAAAATATTATTAGATATTTTTCAGAAGGTCTCTAACATTAAAAAATATAAAAAATACTGACATTATCAAATGCTTGTAAGCATGTACATAGTTACAAAAAAAATGTATGGGAATGTTTATAGAAGCTTTATTCATAATTTCCAAAACTGGAAACAACTCAGAAGTCCTTCATTTGGTGAGTGGTTAAATAAAACGGATATAGTCATAGCATGGAATACTACTCAGCAATAAAAAAGAAAACTTTTGTTTTGGCTCAGTGCCTATAGCACAGTGGTTACAGCACCGGCCACACACACTGAGGCTGGTGGGTTCAAACCCAGGCTGGGCCAGCTAACAACAATCAAAACTGCAACAGAAAAATAGCTGAGCATTGTGGTGGGTGCCTGTAGTCCCAGCTACTTGGGAAGCTGAGGCAAGAGAATCACATAAGCCCAAGAGTTTGAGGTTGCTGTGAGCTGTGATGCCACAGCACTCTACCTAGGGTGATATAGTGAGATTCTGTCTCCAAAAAAAAAAAAAAAAATAATAGAAAACTTTTTATACACACAATTTGGTTGGATCTCCAACACATCATACTGAGGAAAAAAAAAAACCTCATCTCAAAAGGTTACATACTGTAAGATTCAATTAATTTAACATTTTTTAAATGACGAAGTGACAAAGACAAGGAACAATTTAGTGCAGTATTTCTGAATCTTTTTTTCATTATCAGCCCCTTAAGAAGACTTTCTGGGCATTTTTTAATAATTGTACTTCCCAGAAAATGAAATACTAATGAATGAGATTTTATCAGGGAAGGCTGAGTTTTGTAAGGCTACAACCCATTGTCAGATATAAGATTACTTTTCAAGGGGAAAGGGACAGATTGGAAAGGATAGGAGAGGGAATCACACATTTCTGAATAATACATTTTTGTACAGTGTATGTGTAGGTAGATATACATACATGGAGATAGACACATTCTATTCAACTAGAAACTATACCTATGTAGATCATATATATTAATATTTGTGGAGAGAGAGAGAGCATGAATGTTGAGGATTCTGTAAAATTACTGATTAGGAAATAATCCCTTAAAAGTTTTCAAAATAAGCCGCAATTTGACTAAAGGCACCTGATTGTATTCTTTTTTTACTTTTTAAATCTTTTGTTTTTGAAACCATATATGGTTCCTTCCTCCTCTTATGGTAGGTTAGATACAGTGTAGCATATTGGTTAACAGAATCTAAAATTAGTTATTTAATTTAGCAGGTCTAAAATTAGTTATTTGATTTCTCTGGACCCTGGACAATTGATCAGTAAAATGAAAGTAATAGTTATATTACTTATAGGAATATACCCCCCCCCAAATGATTCCGTGAGGAGATGTACACGGCGTACTCAACAGAGAGCCTGGCATACATACAGTAGGTACTCAATATCTGATAGGTATTATTATTATTGCATACCATCTTTATTATGCATTATACAAGTCACATATTTATGATATATTGTTTCTCCTACAAATAAGAAAATAAATGGGGGGCAGCACCTGTGGCTCAAAGGAGTAGGGTGCTGACCCCATATCCTGGAGGTGGCGGGTTCAAACCCAGCCCCGGTCAAAAACTGAAAAAAAAAAAAAGAAAAGAAATGGGGCTTAGCACCTAATTCAGTTACCCAGGTTAAGAATCACTTAATTTATCTGTTCTCATGATACGTATTGATAAGCATTCTGGGAAGTCATAACTAAAATGTCAAACGATTTTGAAATTGTACTGTAACTCTTTTAATTGGAGAGGAGCTCAGCATAAGAAATATCTATTTTGGACTTTTCATCTGGATGTTTTAATTACTAATGGAGCAATAGTTTGTCACTATGAGGCCAAATGTCTCCCTTGGGTGATAAAGGATAGCAGCTTTGGGACCAGAGACAGTAGACTTGTGTTTGAATCCTGGAACTGCCTTTTCTCATTGTGAGACAAATGAGCAAATCACTAAAATGTTTTTGAAATTTTATTTCAGAATATTACGGAGGTACAAATGTTTTGGTTACATAAATAGCTTTTGTACTGTTCGAGTCAAAGTTAAAAGTGTGCCCATAACCCAGATAGTGTGCGTTTTACCTGTTAGATGTGAATTTGCCCCAACTTTCCTCCCCCGTCCCACCTATTTGATTTTTATGAGTGTTATTTCCATATGTATGCATAAGTGTTGATTGATTAGTTCCAATTTATTAGTGAGTACATATTGTGTTTTTTTTTTGCCATGCTTGTGATACCTCACTTAGAAAAATGGCCTCCAGTTCCATCCAAATTAATATAAGCGGCATTAGTTCACCAATTTTTTTTTTTTTTTGAGACAGAGCCTCAAGCTGTCCCCCTGGGTAGAGTGCTGTGGCA
>NW_003852504.1:6427447-6428623 GCF_000181295.1 Otolemur garnettii | reverse complement strand
TTTTTTGGTTGCAGCCGTCATTGTTGTTTGGCGGGTCCGGGCTGGGGATTCGAACCCGCCACCTTAGGTGTACGTGGCTGGCACCTTAGCCGGTTGACTTTTCCCTGGACAGGATGTTAAAGACAAATTATCTTTTAGTAAGAAGATAAGTAATGTGAGCAAGAAAATATCCACAAGCAAAATGTACTAAGATTTTTGTCAATTATTTGGAAAGCAATTTACTTATGAACAAAATGAGTTTACTCAAATAAGTATACAATGTTTGAGCCTCTAGAATTACCGATTAATACCATCTATTAGCATATAATCCAAGAATGCGATTAAAATCCGTATTGTTGGCTTACACTTCAAATTTTTTTTTCTGTATTTTGAAAGACTCTCTCACGGTGCCAAGACATGTAAAACTCAAAAAGGTACTTATAAATTTCTTTTCTTAGAAAAACTTTATTGTGTTTAAAACACTTAATATGACATTTCACCTCTTAAATCATTTTACATTAAGGACAAAGACTAACATTATTTAATAACAAAAACTAAAACAAAAGCACAACGTCATGGCTGTGCTACACATTGCTAGGTGGAAAACTTTTTAGTTCTCACAACAACCCTGTGATAATCTCTCAAATATTTAAGTATATGACACAGTATTAATGATAGTCGCAATGCTGTATAGTAGATCTCTAAAAATTAATCTTCTTACATAACTGAAATTTTATACCCATTGAATACCAATTCTGCATTTCCCCTCCCCCCAGCCTCTGCCAACCTCAATTCCACTCTGTTTCTGTTGGACTATTTTAGATACTACATATCTCATATAAGTGGAATCATGCATAAATGTTGTATATAAAAATTATCTATATTGTGTACAACAACATCATGTTTTAAAATATGTACATATTATAGAATAGCTAAATTGAGTGAATTCATATACAGGGTGTCCATAAAGTTCATGTGAAAAATAGTTGTCTTGGCTCGGTGCCTGTGGCTCAAGTGGCTAAGGCGTCAGCCACATACACCTAAGGTGGTGGGTTCGAATCCATCCCGAGTCACCAAAACAACAATGACGGCTGCAACCAAAAAAAAAAAAATAGCCGGGCATTGCGGCGGGAGCCTATGGTCCCAGCTACTTGGGAGGCTGAGGCAGGAGACTCGCTTGAGCCCAGGAGTTGGAGG
>NW_003852504.1:6426080-6427361 GCF_000181295.1 Otolemur garnettii | reverse complement strand
AAAAAAAAAAAAAAGAAAGAAAAATAGTTGTCTTTTAGGTGGTGCCTGTGGCTCAAAGGAGTAGGGCACTGGCCCCATATGCTGGAGGTGGTGGGTTCAAACCCAGCCCCCAGCCAAAAAAAAAATATATATATAGTTGTTTCTCTTAAATTGCACACGAACTTAATGGACACCCTGTATTGCATTATATCATATAGTTATCATATTTTTGGTAAGAACATTTAAAATCTACTCTTAGGGATTTTCAGGAATTCAACACATTACGTGTATTATTAACTACAGTTACCACCTTGTACAATAGATTTTTTAAGCTTGTTCCTTTGATCTAACTGGAATTTTATCTGCTATCTCCCCAACGCTCATCTCTAGCACCTGATAACCACTGTTCTATTCTCTGCTTCTGTGAGTTCAACTATATTAGATTTCAAATATAAGTGAGATGATGCAGTATTTATCTTTCTGGGCATGGCTTGTTAACTTAACACAATGTCCTTTGGGTTCATCCATGTTGTTGCTAATGACAGGATTTCCTTCTTTTTAAAGGCTGAATAATACTCCACTCTATATAAATACCATTTTCTTCTTTTAAAAGTAAATTTATTTCAGGTTAATATGAAGGTACAAACAACCAAAATATTTGATCATACCACATTTCGTTTATCCATTCATCCATTTATCTATCAATGTAGGTTGATTCTGTATCTTGGATATTGGGAATAATGCAGCAGTGAACATGTAAGTGCAGACGTCTCTTCAACATATTGATTTCATTTCCTTTGGATACGTACCAAATAGTGTGATTGCTGGATCATATGGTAGTGCTATTTTTAATTTTTTGAGAAATCTCCATACTATTTTCCATAATGGTTGCACTAATTTACAGTTCCAAAAAAAGCATGCAGGGGTTCACTTTTCTCAATAACCTCACCAGTACTTGTTATCTTCTGTTTTTGTGATAATTGCTATTCTGACAAGTGTGAGGTGATATCTCACTGTTCTTTTAACTTGGATTTCTCTTTTGTGATTAATGATACTGAACATTTTTCATATATCTGGTGGGCATTTGCACATGTTTCCTTGAGAAATGTCTATTTATATCATTTGCCTGTTTATAAACTGGGTTGGTTTCTTGCTGTGGAGTTGAGTTCCTTAAATATTTTAGATATCAATCCTTTACTGGGTGTATGGTTTGCAAATGTTTTCTCCCATTCCACAGATCTCTTCACACTGTTGATTATTTCCCTTGCTGTGGAGAAGCTTGTTAGTTTTTTGTTTTTTTTT
>NW_003852504.1:6404462-6425906 GCF_000181295.1 Otolemur garnettii | reverse complement strand
AACCCACCACCTTAGGTGTATGTGGCTGGCGCCTTAGCCACTTGAGCCACAGGCGCCGAGCCTCTTTCTGCACTTTGAACGTATTATCCCACACTCTCTGGATGTGCAGAGCTTCTGATGAGAAATCTGCTGAAAGACACATTATGGCTCTTTTGTATGTAATATGTTTCATATCTCTTGATGCTTTCAGAATTTGTTCTTTGATTTTGATAATTTAATTATGATGTATCTTGGTGAACCCCTCTTTGGGTTGAATTTTACTGGGGCTTCTATACCTGTACTACTATGTTAGGATCTTTCCCTGAATTTGAGAAGTTTTCTGACATCACTTTTTAAAGTAGGCCTTTTGCCCTTTTCGTTCTCTTCTTGTGAAACTCCTATTATGTAAAAGTTAACTCTCTTGATGGTGTTCTATAATTTTCATAGGCTTTCTTAATTCCCTATCATTTTTGGGGTCAATTTTTGTCATTCTTTGCCATGTCTTTTCCTTTTGGTCCTCTGACTGGATAACTTAAAATGTGCTATTGTCAAGTTCACTGATTCTTTCTTTTGCTTGACTGAGTCTGCTATTAAAATTTCTATTAAATTTTTCAGTTCAATTGTATTCTTCATCTCTAGGATTTCTATAAAATTGCTTCTATTTCTTTGTCAAACTTATTTTGTGCATGTACTGTCTTCCAAATTTTATTTAATTTTCTGTCCATATTTTCTTATAGTTCCCCAATATTTAAGAGGCTTATTTTAAATTCTTTGTCAGTTATTTCATAGATATCTATTTCTTTAGGGTTTGTTTTTGAAGGTTTATTAATTTCCTTTGGTGGTGTCATAACTCTCTGATCCTTCATAATTCTTGTGTCCTTGTGTTGGTGTCTGTATTTGAGGAAATGGTCACCTGTGCCTGCCATAGGTGTTTTGGCAGGTATAGACCTTCCCTATTTAGTCTATCCTGGTATTTGGGATGAGCCAGCTGATAACATCCATGAGTAGGCAGAGTTTGCTCTTGGGTTCTCTAGTTGGGCTGGGTTACTGCCTGCACTCTGAGGTCAGGAGATGCTGTTGGATGAGGTCCATTATATGAAAAGACCACTGACTAGGCTTTAAGTTCAGGCAGAACTGCTGCCAGGATACTGCAGTTGCTGATAATCAGGCAAACTCACATTCTGTATTCCTTGAATTGGAAGTACTACTCTTTAGATTTGGTAATTGGGCAGGGCTGCCGACTGGACTCCAAGGTTGGGTGTGGTCACTGCTTGGCTGCTTAGGATGGGTAAGACCAGAGGTTATGTTCTACAGAAAGGAATGGTTGAGACTTGCCTTTCTGCTTGGGTGGATCCTTTTGCTGTACTCTGAGGTTGAGCCTAGTCACTGGACTCCTGGGTCAGACAGGGCCAATGGTTATGTTACACAGAAATGCACAGTCTCTGCTTATTTCCCTGTCCTAGGGAACCTTATGTTGGACTCTGAAGCTAGGTCGTCAAGTCTTTGTTTAGACTCCAGGTCAGGCAGGGTCAGCATCCCTTCTTTGCAGAAATGGTAGAAGGGATGCAGAACAGAGGCATGGATTGAGCTTAAAGGTTGAGTTTGAGCTGAGTCTGTATTTGGGCTCCTGAATTAGGCCAGGCCAGCAGCTATGTACCACAGTAGTGCATGGTGGCAAGTGTCTCCATACCTAGCTGGAACCTCAGGGTGCACTTAGAGGCTGGGCCGAATCTTTGTCCAGACTCTGAACAGGGCCAACAGCTCTGTTCTGCAGATGCATATGGTGGTGGTGGGTGTTGCCCTGATTGTATAGAGCTTAGAGGATGGTCCAAATATTTGTTCAGACTCCTGGATTGGATAGAGCTAATGGCTATACTGCACAGAAGTGCACTCTGGCAGTTGGTCTTTCTGCCTGGTTGGAGCCTTGAAGTGGCTTCTGAGGCTGGGTAGGATGACTGGCTAGAGACTCAAGCCATGTAGAACTGCCAAGTATCCTTCTGGGAGTGATCAGATTGACTTTGTGGGTGGACTATCGTGTTGGCTTGTATTTCTGATTGGATACCACTGCTGGCAGAAACACAGAGCCACCACCAAGATCTGAATGCTGGTCACTGTACACCCTGACTTTGTTTCTAGCTGACCCCAGGCAGTTTGGCCCTGCTGTTACTCCAGTGTACTCCATGAGGTGAGACAGAAGTTGGCCTCTGGAAAGGTATCATAGAGTAGTGTGGGAAGTTGGTTGTCCACCTCAAGCTCTCTTTTCTCCACTGCAAACCATACACTTGGGGGAATCATCTCTGTGTGGTGTTGTAGCAGCATGGATTAAGAGAGGACACAGTTAAAGTGAGACCATTTCTCTTACTCTTAAAATGTGTGGGTTTTTTGTTTTGTTTGTTCGTTTCTGTGGTCCATGAGGGGGTGTCAGTCTCATTCAAAAGTCTTGGGATTTTTCACAAAGGTGTTCCTGTCTGTGGATTGTTGTTAGTTGGACTTTCTGTGTGTGTGGCCGGAGGCGGGGATTGAAGCCTGAGACTTCCTATTCTACCATCTTGCTGACCACTTCATTCCTTTTTATAGCTTAGTAATATCCCATTGTATGAATGTACCACATTTTTTATTCATTCTTCATTTTGTGGATTTGAATTATTTTCAACTTTTGACTCTATTGTGAACAGTGCTGCTGTGAACATTTCTGTGCAAGTGTTAGTTTTATTACCTGTTTTCAATTTTTTTATATTCCTGGGAGTGGTATTTCTGGATCATATGGTAATTGTATGTTTAATATTTTGAGAAATTTGCAGATTGTTTCCCGAGGTGTCTACCCCATTTATATATCCAGTGAAATGCATGAGGGTTCCAGGAATTCCTCTGCTCCCTCACTGAAACTTATTATTTGTTACGTTTGTTATAGTCATCTTAGTGGGCATAAAGTTAGTATGAACCACATCCCATTGTGGATTTGATTGCATTTCTTGGATGAATAATCTTTGGAGCATCTTTGTACATGCTGCTGTCTATTTGTTTATTTTATTAGGAGAAATGTCTTTTCAGATACCTTGACTATTTTAAAATTGGGTTTTTATTGTATTTATTGTTAAGCTGGAAGAGTTTTCTATATACTCTGGATATCTGTGATATCAGATATATAATCTTCATTTTAAATATTTTACCCTGTTTCTTTATGGTCTTCTTGGTTTCTGAGACCAATCAGCTGTTGATATTATTGACAATTCCTTTATGTGGTGACTAGCCTCTTTCTTGCTACTTTCTTTTTTATTTTTGTTTTTTGAGACAGAGTCTCACTCTGTGTCCTGGGTAGAGTTCTATGGCATCATAGCTCACAGCAACCTCAAACTCCTGGGCTCAAACAACTCTCCTGCCTCAGCCTCCCGAGTAGCTGGGACCACAGGTGCTCACCACACCTGGCACATTTTTCTATTTTTTAGTAGAGAGGAGGTCTTGCTCTTTCTCAGGCTGGTCTTGATCTCCTGAACTTAGGCTATTCACCTTCCTCAGACTCCCAAAGTGCAAGGACCACAGGCATGAGCCACAGTGCCTGGCTTTTCTTGCTACTTTCAATATTTCCTCTTTGGTTTTGTTTTTCAACAACTTGAATCTTTTAGTCCATTTAGCGTTGCTATAAAGGAATGCCTGAGACTGGATAATTTATAAAGAAAAAGGGTTTATTTGGCTTATGATTCTTCAGGCTGTACAAGAATCATGGCACTATCATCAACTTTTGGTGAGGGATTCACTTTGTTTCCACTCATGATGGAAGGTAAGGGGGGGCTGGCATGTGCAGAGTCTCATGGAGAGAGAGGAAACAAGAGAGACTAAGGGGAAGTGCCAAGCTGTTTTCTAAACAAAAACAAAAACAAAACTTTAGCTCTTGTGGGACTAATAAGAGTAAAAACTCACTTGCTTCCACTCCCTGGGGAAGTCATTAATCTACTCATGAGAGATTCACCCCTATGATCCAAACACCTTCCATTAGGCTTCACTCCCAAAATTGGGGTTGAAATTCCAACATGAGATTTAAAAGGGACAAGCATCCAAACTATAGCAACAATTACAATGCATTTTTATATGAATCTTTGGAATTTATCCTGATTAGAATTTGTTGAGATTCTTGGATGTATAAATTCATGTGTTTCATCATATTGGGAAAGATTTTTGCCACTATTTCTTCAAGTATTCTTTCTGCCTTTTAATTTTTCCCTCCTCCCCAGAAGTCCCATTGTGTCAATATTAATATGCTTGATGACATTACATACGTTTTAAGCTCTGTTCATTTTTTTCATTCTTTTTTCTTTCTGTTCCTCAGACTGTATACTTTCAATTGACCTGCTCTTGAAGTCACTGATTCTTTTCTATCTCTTGCCATTTCACAACCACTGTTGAACCCATGTAGTAAATTTTTCATTTCAGTTACTGTACTTTTCAGCTCTGGCGTTCTCATTTGGTTCCTTTTTACAAGTTTTATTGCTTTACTGATACTCCCTCTTTCTTGAGATGCCATTGTCCTGGTTCCTTTAGTTCTTTGTTTCCTTTATGTCTTTAAGCATATTTTGATTTAAAATCTTCGTCTAGTAAGTCCAATGGCTGGGCTTCCTCATGAATCATTTCTTTCTTTCTTTCTTTTTTTTTTTTTTTGAGACAGAGCCTCAAGCTGTCCCCCTGGGTAGAGTGCTGTGGCATTACAGCTCACAGCAACCTCCAACTCCTGGGCTCAAGCGAGTCTCCTGCCTCCGCCTCCCAAGCAGCTGGGACCACAGGCGCCTGCCACAACGCCCGGCTATTTTTTGGTTGCAGCCATCATTGTTGTTTGGCGGGTCCGGGCTGGGGATTCGAACCTGCCACCTTAGGTGTACGTGGCTGGCGCCTTAGCCAGTTGAGCTATAGGCGCCGAGCCGAATCATTTCTTGTTATTAATTTATTTTTTCCTGTGAATGGACCACACTTTCTTGTTTTTCTACATGCCTCATAATTTGGGGTTGACAACTAGTAATTTTGAGCAGTATAATTTGATAACTCTGGAAATCAGATGTTCCTGCCTCCCCCAGGGTTAGGTACTTGTGGGTTGCTGTTGTTGTTGGTTTAGTGACTTTTCTAAACTATTTTTGTAAAATTTGCATTTTTGCCATATGTTGCTACTGAAGTCCAAAACAAAAGAAAAGGGGAAAAGGAAAATAGGAAAGAAAAAGAAGGAAAAAACTGGAAAAAGAAAAAAAAAGTGCTATTCTAGTCTTTGCAGATTTTCTTTTTTTTTTTTTTTTTTTTTTTATTGAACCAGATTTTCTTTTTGTTGATATTGGGGCATATTTTAAAGCTCAGCCAGACTGTTTAAAATTCTGCCTTATTATTTATTTCCTATTTATGTGGATACTGACAGCCTGTCAGACATGAAATATTAGGGTGTTCTCAGGCCTTTCCTAAGCATGTGTTCAGCTTTGGGCATGCCTGTGGCTTTCTAAATTGTACATTATATGCAGTATCTTTTTTTTTTTTTTTTTTAGAGAGAGTCTTACTTTGGCACCCTTGGTAGAGTGTCATGGTGTCACAGCTCATAGCAATCTCCAACTCCTGGGCTTAAGGAATTCTCTTGCCTCAGTGTCCCAAGTAGCTGGGACTACAGGTGCATGCCAGAATGTCTGGCTATTTTTTAGAGATGGGGTCTCACTTGTTCTCAGGCTGGTCTTGAACTCATGAGCACAGGCAATCCACCTGCCTCAGCCTTCCAAGTGCTGGGATTACTGGCATGAGCCATCATGCTCGGCCCACAGTATCTTTTAAAAGCCCTTATTTCCACATGTATCTCCTTTTTATCAATATCTGCTTTCCTTAGCTTTTTGCTCCATCCATTCATTGTTGGCCCTTAACCCAAGATACTGAAGACAATACCTGTGCTTTAAATGATTTCATCAAAATTACATGAGGACAGGTGTGGTGGCTTACCCTGAATCCTAGCACTTTGGGAGGCTGAGGTGGGAGGATGGCTTGAGGCCAGGAGCTCAAGATCAGCGTAAGAGTCAGACCCCATCTCTACAAAAATGGAAAAATCCACTGGGCGTGGTAGCACCCGAATGCCTAGCTACTTAGGAGGCTGAGGCAGGAGGACCACATGAGCCCAGGAGTGTGAGGTTGCAGTGAGCTACAATTATATCACTCCACTCTAGCCCAGATGACAGAATGAGACAGTGTCTCCAAAAGAAGTCATATGAGAAGTTGCTACAGCCTTGGGAATGTTCTGATTCAGGAAAAACAAAGTCAAACCTTTGTGCTAGTCCTTGAGGGAGCTGCCAGACAGGTTGATATCCACAACTACAGTTCTTTGAGAATGAGGTCTATAGTCCTTCCTCTGGCACTGGGAACTTGCACTAGGAGTACAGGCATCCATCCTTACGGCTGTCATGGCCAGTGATAGGCAGGCAATTTTAAATACCACTCTCTTACTAAAGAGAAGCAGATTAAAAAAAAAAACAAACAAAAAAAACCCCCTAAGCTTTGCCCTGGTTGCACCAATTTTCTTTTTACTATATTCCAGAGTTTTTGCTAAAGTTGATTCTGACAGTTTTCTTCTAGCTCATTAGGTACTTTTGGAGAAAAGAAGCCCTGGCTCTGCTGACACTGCCATTTTTGGTATCATCTTGTTCTGGCTTTTTGTTCCTTTGTTTTCCTCTTCATACATTCCTGTAATTTTTTGAACACTTATAGTTACATTTTTATATCTATAGTATCTGTGAGTATATTTCTTTGTGTAGCTTTTTAAAGGGGCTATTCTGTGCATACAATATACATACCTAATGTATAACAGTATACCACTTTGAGAGAACATTGTGCCACTTTGAATTAAATATAGAAATCTTATCTTCATTTAGGTTTGTTTACTACCCCCACCCCCTAGAATATAGAATTGTCTTAGATAGTTACTTTCCATACATTGAATAGTACATGAGACTAGTCTTTCCTTTTTGCTTCAAGAATAAGAAATAATTTTTAAAACTTGGGAGAAGAATCGTCTATTATATTTGCCCACATATTTCTCCATTCTGCTACTCTCTCTTTATCCTTGATGTTCCGAGTTTCCTCTTGGTATCATTTTCTGTTCTGCGTGAAGAATTTCCTTTACATTATCTTAGAGAGGGTCTGCTGGCAACAACTTTTCTTCTTTTCCTTTCATCTGAAATTGCCTTTATATCACCTTTGTCCTGATGGATTTTTTTCTTTTTTCTGAACATAGATTTTGTGTTGTCAGTTTTTTCTGTCAGTATTTGAAAAATGTTGTGCAATTTTTTGCTGGCCTCTCTGGTTTCTAATAAGAAATTGGCTGCCATTTGAATAGTTTTATTCCCTGTAGATAAAGTGTACAGCTGTTTTCAAAAACATTTTTATTCTTTCATTTTCCCAAATTTTGTTAATGATATGTTTGGCATGAATTTATTTGGTTGTATCTTATTTGGATTCTCTTTTTTGAATATGTAGATTGGGGTTCAAGCATATTGCTGAACTTGGGAAATTTTTAACCTTTTTTTTTTTTTTTACAATGGGCGTGTAGAGATGAAGAAGACAAAAATTTCCAACCCCTCAGAGAGAAATCTGGAGGGTTTGTTTTTAGTAATTTTTGTACTTATTTTATCCCAACTCACTGATTTACTTTTTAAAAAAATTATGGTATACTTCAAAATATTGAGAAGGAAGAAAAATGCCCAACTCATACAAAGCAGATGTCACCCTGATACCAAAACCAGGAAAGGATTCAAACAAAGAAAATTACAGACCAACATCACTGATGAATATCAAAGTAACCACTCTCAATAAAATCATGACAAATAGAATACAGCTACACAATAAAAAATATATATATCATGGTCAAGTGGGATTTATCCCAATGATGCAAGGCTGGTTCAATGTATGCAAATCCATAAATGTAATTCACCACATAAATAAAAGCAAAAAAAAAAAAAAGACATATAATCCTCTCAATTGATCCAGAAAATGCATGGATCAAAATTCAGCATCCTTTTGTGATAAGAACACCTAAGAAAGTAGGCAGAGATGAGACATTTCTTAAATGGATAGATGCCATCTACAACAAATCCACAGTTTGAATGGAGTAAAACTGAAAGCATTTCCACCTAAAACTGAACCAGACTAGGATGTCCACTGTCACTAATACTGTTCAACATGGTGCTGGAAGTCCTAGCCAATGTAATCAGGCAAGAGAAGGATATTGAGGGCATCCAAATGGGGACAGAGGAGGTCAAACTTCCAGTCTTTGCTGATGTTATGACCATATACTTAGAAAAGCACAGAGACTCAACCATGAGACTCCTGGAAGTGATCAAGAAATATAGTAACATCTCAGGATATAAAATCAATGTCTACAAATCAGTAGCCTTCATATACACCAACAACAGTCAAGCTGAGAATCAAATCAAAGACACCATTCCCTTCATAGTAGCTTCAAAGAAAATGAAATACCTCGGAATATACCTAACAAAGGATGTGAAGGATCTCTACAGAGAGAACTATGCAATCATGAAAACAGAAATAGCAGAAGATACTAACAAATGGAAGAAGATACCATGCTCATGGCTAGGAAGAATCAACATTGTTAAAATGTCCATACTACGCAAAGCAATCTACAGATGTAACGCAATCCCCATTAAAGCACCAATGTCATAATTTGAAGAACTTGACAAAAGAGTTCTCCATTTTGTATGGAACCAGAAAAAAACCTGAATAGCCAAGACAATTCTAAGAAAACAAATCTGGAGGCATCATATTATCAGACTTCAGATTATGCTACAAGTCTATAGTGATCAAAACAGCATGGTACTGACACAAAAATAAAGACATAGATCTATGGAACAGAATAGAGAACATTAAGATGAAACCAGCTACGCATCACCATCTAATCTTTGATAAACCCAACAAAAGCATACACTGGGGAAAAGATTATTTATTTAATAAATGGTGCTGGACACTGCAGACTCACAATCCAGAGCAGCTCGGAGCTGGTGAATAATAGCTCTTCAAGTTTGCAATAAAAAATGGCCCACAATAAAACTACCTTGCAAAAAATGGGAAAGAAGCAGAATGGAAAGAGTAAAAAGGTTGAAGAGGCAGAGCCTGAAGAATTTGTGGTGGAAAAAGTTCCAGATCGACAAGTAGTAAATGGGAAGGTGGAGTATTTCCTGCAGTGGAAGGGATTTACAGATGTTGACAATACTTAGGAACCGGAAGAAAATTCAGACTGTCCAGAGTTCATTGGAGCATTTCTTAATTCTCAAAAAGCTGGTAAAGAAAAAGATGATACAAAAAAGAAACTCTTTATCTGACAGTGAATCGGATGAGAGCAAATCAAAGAAGAAAAGAGATGCTGCTGACAAACCGAGAGGCTTTGCCAGGGGTCCTGATCCTGAGAGAATAATTGGTGCCACCAACAGCAGTGGAGAACTAATGTTTCTTATGAAGTGGAAATATTCAGATAAGACAGATTTGGTGCTGGCAAAAGAGGCAAATATGAAGTGTCCTCAGATTGTTATTGCTTTTGATGAAGAGAGACGAACTTGGCATTCTTGTCCAGAAGATGAAGTTCAATCATTGTTCGCATTGCTTTATATATATAATCTGGGTCTTGGTTTTTGATTGATGAGTGTGAAGAAATAACGACATTGTATTAAATCAAGTTTGATATGTTCATATTTGAAAGTAGTACAGGGGCAGTCGTTGGGGGGGGGCTTGCATCAATAGCACTGGTTACTTTGAACAAATAAGTAAAAGCTTTCTCTAGTTGCTTCCTTTATCAGAAAAAAAATAATTTGACACCATGGTATATTATTTCCTTTGCATTAGAGAACAGCTTTTCTAAATGCTAAGGGAAATTTCCATAGCCATTATTCAGTAAGAACTTGTGTTTAACTCTGTGCCTAAGGACCATTCTGGGTTGCTTTTTTAAAAAATTGGTTTCTGTATGTGTATACATAACATGCACATGTAAATGATTTTCTTTGTTTTTAAACATTCACCAAAACAAAAATCACAGGTAAGCCCAGGTGTCTGCAATACCATCATTCTGAGCAATGTAAGAATAGAAAATTTTCCTGAAGCCATAATGTTTCAAATTAAATAGTTGGTTCTTAATTTGACAATTTAAATGGATAATTTAAAGGCAGCCACGTCAGAATCTTTATCTATGTGTATAGTCATATAAATGCAAAATTGTGTTTACGAAATTTCTAAAAGGAAAAGCTATATCATTACCAATAACCTTCCCACTCACATGAGGAAACTAGACAAATCCTGGTGTGTTTTTAATGAGGTAAACAAATAAGACTTAGGCTCGGTACCTGTAGCTCAAGTGGCTAAGGCACCAGCCACATACACCAGAGCTGGAGGGTTCGAATCCAGCCTGGGCCTGCCAAACAACAATGATAACTACAACCAAAAAATAGCTGGGTGTTGTAGCAGGCACCTGTAGTCCCAGCTACTTGGGAGGCTGAGGCAAGAGAATTGCTTAAGCCCAGGAGTTGGAGGTTGATGTGAGCTGTGAGCTGTGATGCCACAGCACTCTACCCAGAGCAACAGCTTGGGGCTCTGTCTCAAAAAAAAAATCAAAACAAATTAAGATTTAGCTAGATGGTCATTAAAGATTGCTCTAGTAAGCCATTCCTAGGCTAGGCTTATAGAAACCTAATCAGATGGTTAAGCCATGTTGGCAGTTTCAGACTTACATGTTTTTTTCCTTACCCCAACTCATTCCTTACATGTAGACTCAAACTTTTCAGTATTTGGGTTACTGGTTGAGCAGAAGCCATAAGAAATAATAATCAGAATGTTCATAATAATCAGAATGTTATTCAATTATATGTTGTTTACTTTATTGTAAATAATAGTGAGCAGTGGTCAATAAATAGTTTTATATTCCTTAAAAAAATAAATAAGTGGAGCTGGGATGACTGGTTAGCCACATGTAGAAGACCGAAGCTGGACCCACACCTCTTACCACTTACAAAAATTGACTCATACTGGGTAAAATATTTAAATCTAAGACACGGAATGATAAAAATCCTAGAAGAAAGTGTGGGAAAAACTCTTGATGATGTCAGCGTGGGGAAAAACTTTGTGAAGAAGACTTCATTGGCAATCAAAACAAAAATAAACAAATGGGACTTAATTAAGCTGAAAAGCTTCTGCACAGCTAAGGATGCAACAATTAAAACAAATAGAAAAACTTATAATGGAAAAAGATATTTGCATGTTACAAATCTGACAAAGGGTTGATAACTACAATCTACAGAGAACTCAAATTAGTCAACAACAACAAAAAAGAGCAAAACAATCCCATTTATCACTAGGCAAGAGATATGAACAGACCCTTCTCTGAAGATGGACAAAAGGCCAGTAACACACGAAATATGCTCCTCTTCCTAATTATCAGAGAAAGGCAAATCAAAACCACCTTTGAGATATCACTCAACCCCAGCAAGAAGAGCCCATGTCACAAAGTCCTAAAGCTGCAGATGCTGGCATGGTTGTGGAGAGAAGGGAACACTGTTACAATGTTCGTGGGATTACAAACTAATACAACATCTTTGGAAAGAAGTATGGAGAATCTTCCAAGAGCTAAAAGTAGACCTTCCATTTGATCCTGTACTACCATTACTAGGCATCTACCCAGAAGAAAAAAAAAAGTCATTTTACCATAAGGACATTTGCACTACAATGTTTATCACAGCTTGGTTCACAATCACAAAGAAGTGGAAACAATCTGAGTGCCCATCAACCCATGAATGGATAACTATAGTGTGGTATATGTAAACTATGGACTTCACTTTTTTTTTCTTTTTAACCTGGACAGATTTGGAGCACATCCTCCTAAGTAAATTATCACAAGGATGGAAAAGCAAGCATCCAATGTACTCGATATTAATATGAAACTAGTAGACGAATAACTACATGCTCACACGAGAGAAAAACACATTTCAATTCAAGAAGGGGGGAGAGGGGAAGAGGGAGGGGAGTGGAGTAAGCTCTCACCTATCATGTACAAAGTAGGGGTATACAGCACATGTCCTGGGTGAAGGGCTCAACTACAACTTGGACTTTACCTAACAGACACAAACAATGTAACCTAATTGTATGTACCCTGATATTAATTTGAAATAAAATAAAATGGAGGGGGAGGGGAGGGGGAGAGGTGGAGGGAGGGTGATTGGAGGGATCACTTCAGTGGTTTACCTTACAAAGGTAGAAGTGAATCTTTCTAAGAGTAGAATATAAACATCTTAACACAATAAGAAAATGACATAAAGGCTATGTTAACCAGTTTGATGAAAATATTTCAAATTGTGTATGAAAACACCACACTGTACCCCACAATTGCATTAATGTACACAGCTATCATTTAATAAAAAAAGAAATAAAATAAAATAAAATTCTCTTTTTGTCTTTGACGATTTTGATCATATTTAATCTTAGTATAGATTTTTGGGGGGTTCATCCTATTGGGTTCTTTGGATTGCATGAATCTGGATGCCCATTTCCCTCCTTAGATTTGGGTATTTTCCAGTCATTATTTATTTAAATAAGCTTTCTAGCCATTTCTTTCTTCTCCTTCTGGGATATCCATGATGCTTACATTGGTTTGCTTGATTGTTTCTCTTCAGATTTGTCTGGTTGTGTTTTTGGTGTTTTTTGCTAGTTTTCTTCCTTTTTTCTGTTTTTCTACTCTGAATAATTTCAGATGACCTATCCTCAAGTTCATTGATACTTTCTTCTAGTCTGTTGTTGGAGCTGTCTATTGAATTTTTCAACTCAGTTATTGAAGTTATTCAGCTCCAAAATTTTTGTATACTATATTTTGTTGTGTATAATGTTACCTAAATCTTTGAGGGAAAAATAAGGATGTATATTATACATGCATAGTACTAATTCCACATCTATATAAACATTTTAATTTTTATCTATGGTTATGCATAATAATACAAAATAATACCCTGGAATATGGTAATTGGTTTTGTTGAACTTACAACCAACTTGCAACAAAAGCATTTTCAGCCAATGAAGAGCTATGCATTTCTCTTCATACACTTTAGGGGGGAGCTAGCAATCTAGCAGAGATTTTTAGAAAAATTATTGGAAAATGTCAACATGATTTTTGTACAGTGCATGTTTTAAGCTGACAGTTATTAAATATGCCAAAGTGCAGGGCAACAAATCTGCTGAGAGACAGTTTGGACATCTTTGCAGAGAGTGTCACCAGCTTCTGGAGGCAACAGGAAGAAAAGCCTCTTCAGATGCTAAGACAGAAGAAGAAAATGTGAGGGAAAGCTCCAAAGTGGCCGGAAATAGAGCAGGAGGTGAAGACCTGGATTCCAGAGCAGCATCAAACTGGGATCTCTGTTTCAATCAGGATGATACAAAAAGAGGGTAAAAGGATTATAAGAAAAAACCCTGAGGATTGCTCAAGGACACCCAAACAGTGCTTTAACTTTATGAACAGAGAACGTCTGAGCGTGAGATCACAAACCAAACTTGCCCCCAAACTTCCAGCATCCTATAATAATCAAGTTTTTGAATTTCATTCTTATGTTATCAATCATCAAAAGTCTAATAACTTTGGCTCAGCGTCTGTAGCTCAGCGGCTAGGGCGCCAGGAGCTGAAGGGTTCGAACCTGGCCTGGGCCTGCCAAACAACAACCAAAAAATAGGGGTGTTGTGGTGGACCCCTGTAGTCCCAGCTACTTGGGAGACTGAGGCAAGAGAATCGCTTAAGCCCAAAGATTTTGAGGTTGCTGTGAGCTGTGATGCCATAGCACTCTACCGAGGGCAACATAATGGGACTCTGTCTCAAAAAACAAACAAAAAAAAGTCTTACAACTTTGAGGTATCCCAAATCTCTACTATAGATGAGGTCCTTCTCACATTTGATGTGATATCCAACAGAATTGTGGACATTAAGGAAGCAAAGAGGCTGGTAAAACTAGTGGACATGAGAAAACACGTTTCACTGTTGTTCTAGCCTGTTGTTCAGATGGGACAAAGCTACCACCTATGATCATCTTTAACAGAAAAACCTTTCTAAAAGAAAAGATCCCAAGTGGAGTTATTGTCCACATCCATGAAAAAGGATGGATGAATGAAGAAGGCATGAAAATCTAGTTTAATAATATCTGGTCATGAAGACCTGGAGGATTATAAAAAAAAATAGCTTTGCTTGATTTTGATCACTTCAAAGCCCATGTTACACAAAATGCAAAAGAAATCACAGTGAACTTGATATCCCAACTTGTTGTGATGCTTGGTGGACTAACCAGTCAACTGCAACCACTTCATGTGTCAGCAAACAAGCCTTTTAAGGCCCCAATGAAGAAAGAGTGGATGCTGTGGATATAGTCAGCTGGTAATGATTGAACACCTACAGGCAGAATCAAGAAAGCATCCATCACCCAGGTTTGTGATTGGATCCTAAGATTGTGGAATGGGGTCAAGAAGGAAGTGGCTGTGAAATCATTTTTAAAAAATGTGGCATCAGCAATGCTATGGATGGAACTAAGGATGATGAAATTTACTAGGGTGAGGAAAGTGGCTCTTCAGAAGACACCAGTAATGTAGAAATTGAAGATAATGATACTTCTTTTTTTTTAATTTTCATTTTTTTTAATAAATCATAATGTGTACATTATTGAATTTATGGGGTACAATGTGCTGATTTTATATACAAGTTGGAATGCTTATGTCAAACTGGTTAACATAGACTTCACCTCTCTTACTTAATTGTTGCATTAAGACATTTATACTCTACTCTTAATAGATTTGACATGTAGCCTTCCATTATGCACAGTAGGTGAGGTCCCAATGATTACCTTCCCTCCACCTAGCCTCCCCCTACACTCCCCTCACCCTCCTCTTCCCTCCTTCATTCTGGGCTATACTTGTGTTTTATCATTAGTATGAAGTGTGGGTGATTATATATTGGTTTCATAATAGTACTGAGTACATTGGATACTTTTTCTTCCAATCTTGAGATACTTTACTAAGAATAATATGTTCCAGCTCCATCCATGTAAACATAAAAGAGGTAAAGTCTCCATCTCTTTTAATGGCTGCATAATATTCCGTGGCATATATATACCACAAATTGTTAATCCATTCATGGGTCAATGGGCACTTGGGCTGCTTCCATGACTTGGCAGTTATGAATTGGGCTACAATAAACATTTTGGTGCAAATATCTTTGTTGTAAAATGATTTTTGGTCATCTGAATATATACCTAGTAGAGGAATTGCAGGATCAAATGGCAGGTCTACTTTTACTTCCCTAAGTGTTCTCCAAACTTCTTTCCAAAAGAAACGTATTAACTTGCATTCCCACTAGCAGTGCAGAAGTGTTCCCTTCTCTCCACATCCATGCCAACATCTATAGTTTTGGGATTTTGTTATATGGGCTAATCTTACTGGAGTTAGATGATATCTCAAAGTGATTTTGATTTGCATTTCTCTGATGATTAAAGATGATGAGCACTTTTTCATGTGTCTATAGGCCATGCACCTGTCTTCTTCAGAGAAGCTTCTGTTCCAGTCTCTTGCCCATAATGAAATGGGATGTTCTTTTCTTATTAAGTAGTTTCAGTTCTCTATGGATTCTAGTTATCAAACCTTTGTCAGAAACATAACCTGCAAACATCTTCTCCAATTTTAAGGGCTGTCTGCTTGCTTTACTTACTGTGTTCTTGGCTGTGCAGAGAACACAGCTTTTTAGTTTGATCAGATCCCAGTAATATATTTTTGGCATTGCTTTAATTACCAGGGTGATCATCATAGAAGGCCAAGAGGTCTTCATCACTGTCAAAATCAGAAGTATCATTATCTTGAAGATGATGATTACAGTGATGAAGACCTCTTGGCCTTCTATGATGAATATTGTAAATTTATTACTGGCATATAAAACCTCTTATAATTTGTGTCTTGTAATTATGTGTTACATAAAATTTCTAATACCATAATACACTAATAAATAAATGCTAGAATTCCTTTATAATACAAAAAGCAAGTACCTAAATATAAACAAATAAAAATCTGAATGAAAAACTAAAATGAAAGTTTTTTTTTCCTAATAGTTTGAGTAAAAAACTTGGGTGTGCATTATACATGGGAGCCCATTATATACAGAAAAAATGTGGTAATTGTTATTCTTTCTTTTTCCTTGTTGATATTCTCATTTTGTTTGTGTTTTGTTTTCTGATTACCTTTAGTTGTCTATCTGTGTTCCCTTGTAGCTCACTGACTTTCTTCAATACAATTATTTTAAGTTCTTTGCCAGGCAATTCTTAGATTTCCATTTTTTTTTATGGTCGTTTGTTGGAGATTGAGTTTGTTCTTTAGTACCACAGTATTTCTCTGATTCTTCATGATCCTGGTAGTTTTGCCTTGGTGTATACGCATTCAAAGAAGCAGCCACCTTTTCCAGTATTATGAACTCATTTTAGCAAGTAAAGGCCTTCACCAATTAGCCTGACTAGAGAATTTGGGAACCTCTCAAACATGTTCTCATGGATGTACATTCTGCACTCTTCGCCAAACCCTCCTGGAGAGGAAGTATCAGAGTTCTGTGCCTTCTCCCAATCCTGTAAATCCGTGAAGGCTGCTGTAACCTCCACTTCTGTTCTCTAGGGAAATGCACTAAAATACCAGGATATTGGGTTCAAGATCCACTTCTCTCTCTTCTTCCTGAAGAAGATTCTGGGGTATGTGCTTTCTGCCTAACCTGAAGTATTGTGTCAACTGATGACAGCCACCTACCTCTTTTCTTTTGGATAATGCACTGGAATTCTGGCAGGCTGGGTGTAAATTCCCCTTCTATCTTTTACCCCTGAAGAAGATTCTGGATTGTGCCTCTTCTACCTGTTCTGCACAGCTGTGCTGGCTGCAGAGAACCTTCTGCCCCTTTTCTCTCAGGCAGAAGCTCCCCTTCTCTCCCTCTCTCCTAAAGAAGAAGCCTCAGAATTGTCCATCTTTTCTCAATGCCAAAATGCTTCATAGGCTGCTCAGAGCCACCTACCCCTTTTTCCTAAAGGAGTAAGGAGTACATTGTAATGCTGAGAGGCTGGAGGCAAACTCCATTTCTTCCTTCCTGCTGGAGGAAAGCACTGTGCATCTTCTTTCAGTCTTGAAGGTCCCTACTGGCTGATGGGAACCACATGGTTCTTTTATTTTTAATTACCGTTAAACATTCTAACTATGCTGATTGCTTCAGCATTGTGTGTAAGATAGAAATAAGTCTCTTGGGTGGTGCTCTGAAAGGCTGGGGATGTTGCATGCATGCTTCGCTCACTCTGTCCCACGGGGAGAAATCACAGGCTGGGTGGCTTTTGTGTGATGCTGAGCTGTGCAGGCATAGGGGAGGGACTGACATGAATAAAGTAAAATTGTTCTTCTTTCAAAGCAGTTGTTCTTGGTTTTGTACTTATTTGATATGCTGTAGCTTCTTAACTTGATTATAGAGTTCTTATAAAGGTATTCTGGCCCACATACCATAGGCTGGGTTGCTTCTGTGGGGAGAAAAGGTGTAAAACTTCTTAACTCCCTGTTCTGTTGTCTAACTAGTGTTAGACAAACCTAGCTTTTTAAATTCAGATTAATATGAGGGTACAGATGATTAGGCTACATTGTCTGCATTTGCTAGGTAAAGTCCAAGTTGTAGTTGAGCCTTTTGCCCTGCAGGTGTGTTGTATACCCTTCCATTGTGTCCATTAGGTGAGATGTTACCAATCTCCCTCTCTCCTTCCCTCTCTCCTTCCCTCTCTCCTCTTCCTCCTCCCCCTACTCTCATTTGAATTTAATTGTGTTTTTCTTTTGTATGGGCATGTAGTTCATCTACTGGTTTTATATTAGTATTGAGTAGATGGAACACTTACTTTTTCATTCTTCTGATACTTTACTGAAGAGAATGTTCTTCAATTATATACAGGTTAATATGAAGATGTAAAGTCTCCATCTTTTTATGCCTGAATAATATTCCATGTTATACAAATACCACAGTTTATTGATCCATTCATGGGTTGATGGGCACTTGGGTTGATTCCATATCTTGGCAATTGTGAATTGATCTGTGATAAACATTCTAGTACAAATGCCCTTATGATGAAAACTATTTTTCTTTCTTAATGGGATTGAAGGATTAAATGGAAGGTCTACTTTTAGCTCTTTGAGGATTCTCCATACTTCTTTCCAAAGAGGATATGTTAGTTTATAATCACACAAACATTGTAAAAGTGTTCTCTTCTCTCCACAACCATGCCAGCATCTGCAAATTTGTAGACTTGTAATGTCCACACAATTCTAGTTTTGAATCCCTACTTTGTCACAAGCTAGATATTTGATCTTCCACAAGTATTGGCTCCTCTCTCTTATGTCCTTCAATATTAAAATGGGACTTATAATACCTACCTCATGCCATTCCAAGGCAAATGTCATCCATTTAGTGTGTATTCAACAAATGATTCATGGTTTTTAAGAATTATTATGTGTAGAGGTTATGCCAGTTGGGAGTATTGGGATAGGTGTACTGCAGAAACAGGTAGAGGAATGGAGTTGGGGGTGTGTTTGTCACCCCCCAATTCCTTCTTTCCTTAATTAATACCTGTGCTGACAGTTGTATTAAGCCAGAATGAACATATTCTGGATCCAATGCTGATAACCCACTTTTGACAGAAACAAAGCACACACAAAAAGACTTGATGAGAAGTAGGCTTAGAAGCAAACTTGACCTTTAAGATGAAAATAAGTTATATCAGAACTTGGCAGTGCTGTGAGTTTGGAGCCAGACTTTATTGTGCAGTAGATGATAAGAATCTACACAAGTCTCCAAATTCAGGCAAGAAATTTAGATAGCAGGAAGACTACAGCAAGACAGGAATTTGAACCCACTACAAATTCCCTAGGTAATTTCCAGGAGCAGGCACTGTTATCCAAGTGTGAGTGTTGTTCAGATGGGAGTTTATAGACTTTTCAATATACTCTCAAAGAAAGGGAGGAAAACATGGCTCACAAAGTACGTGGAACACAGCAATAGGCTTGGTGCCTGTGGCTCAAGTGGCTAAGGCGCCAGCCACATACACCTAAGGTGGCGGGTTCGAATCCAGCCCGGGCCTGCCAAACCACAATGACAGCTGCAACCAAAAAATAGCCAAGTGTTGTGGTGGGCGCCTGTGGTCCCAGCTACTTGGGAGGCAGAGGCAGGAGACTCGCTTAAGCCCAGGAGTTGGAGGTTGCTGTGAGCTGTGATGCCACAGCACTCTACCCAGGGGGACAGCTTGAGGCTCTGTCTCAAAAAAAAAAAAAAAAAGAAAGAAAGAAAGAAAGAAAGAAAGAAAGAAAGAAAAAGAAACAAGGCAATAAAAAGCGGTCTAGACAAGGACCTCCATTGTCCAAGCTACTACCATCCTCAAGCAAGCAATCAGAGCAACTTCCAATCTTAGAAATGATCCTGTACTTCTTCACTGATTGCTAGAATTGCTAAGATTCAACCTCTGATTATTTCACCTCCTCTGATGAAACTATTTCTTATATTAGTTTGTAAGAAAATCCATGTCGTATTCCTTCTGTTCATCTAAAGGGGGCATTTAGCTTAGTCTCAAACTCAAGGCTTGAGGGTTCTTTTAGAAACTACACTCCATTCCAATATGAAGACTTCATTCAGGAATTGGAGTTAAGGGGAGGTCAATTTCTTATAGGAGGAAGTAAAAAGATTGAGCAAAAGAATTCCTTTTACTTCTAATGGTCTAACCCTCAATCCTGCCTGACATTTTGGTCTAGACTCCTATGTACAATACTGTTGTGTAGAAGCAAAAATGATCCGTGATCATAAAAGACCCTATCCTACCTCTGCCTATCTCCTTGCTGGCATCTGATTTGTCATTTAAATGTTGATGGACCTAATTTCTTGATGGTTGAATTATGATATAAATTATTTATTTATGATTCTGGACCCCTATGCAAAGTAAACCAGGAACATATTCATTCCTTTAGTACAAATTTGTTCATATTCTGTTATAAGCTAAATTCTTTGACATGACAAGATGACAATGTGGGGTAATTGCTACTGAATTGGCAGACAGCCCAGTAGTATTCACGACAAATAAGTCATTGACTGGCAAAATAGTTGGCAAAGTCATTACATAGAGACTGAAGTATTCATATTCTTCCATTTCAGTGTAAAAACAAATGCTATAATAAGAAATTACAGAATTTATATTTCAAAGCATAGCATGTCACTTAACTGACACAACATTAATCCTCTTCTTTCATACACCAGCAACTTATACAAGTAAGATTCGCCTTCTTGTAAAATACATGATCAACTCATTGGCACATTGATAGCCTAGGTGGAAAGGAAAACTTCATTCTAGAACAACTATGCATATGACAGTCTTTAGATAAATTATGAAGCAGAAAAGATCACTGTGACTCCAAAAAAAGTTGTTGGAAAAAGCATAACTACACAAGTTTCTGAAGAAATTACTAGACTATTAGAGGAGAGTTATTAAAATTTTTCCAGCAGAGTCCTAGAGCACAGCCATTTTGAATTATATACTGGCGTTATCAGGAACTTAGACTTTTAATTCATAAATAAAATAATTGATAACTGTCAAGTGTTGAAGATTTATAGGATACTATCAAAGAGCTAACATCAGTGTTGTAGAATTTTCAGAAGTGGGAGAGAAGAAAAAAGTGGTGGGGTGCTTATTTAAAGATATTATGACCTTGAACTTTCAAATCTGGGAAGCGATATGGACATCCAGGTATGTGAAATTCAAAGATTTTCTAACACTTTTTTTTTTTTTTTTGCCGTTTTGGCCAGGGCTGGGCTTGAATCCACCACCTCTGGTATATGGGGCCGGCACCCTACTCCTTGAGCCACACATGCCACCCAGATTTTCTAACACTTTTAACTTAAAAAAGTTTCCACCAAGACACATAATAATCAAATTGTAAAAAATTAAAAGCAAATGGAATTAAAAACAGAGAATTTTGAAAGCAGCATGAGAAAAAGAATTTCCTCAAATACAAATAAACCAAATAAGGATATCAACACATTTCTTGGAAGAAAGGTTACAGGCCAAGAGAAAGTGGGATGATATATTCAAAGTGCTGAAAGAAAAAAAATTCCATTGAAGAATATTTTACTCAGCAAGGATGTCCGTCAGAAATAAAAGAGAGAAAAATATTTTCCCAGAGAAACAAAAGCTAAGGGTGTTCATCATCCTAGATATGCCTTATAAGAAATGTTAAAGTGGTTTCTTCAAGCTGACATGAATGGATGCTAGTTAATAACAGGAAAATGTGAAAGTAGAAGACTCACAGGCAAAAAGAAGTATATAGTCTCGGCACCTGTGGCTCAAGCGGCTAAAGCGCCAGCCTCATACACCTAAGGTGGCGGGTTCAAATCCAGCCCGGGCC
>NW_003852504.1:6400211-6404442 GCF_000181295.1 Otolemur garnettii | reverse complement strand
TGGGAGACTGAGGCTGGAGACTCGCTTGAGCCCAGGAGTTAGAGGTTGCTGTGAGCTGTGATGCCACATCACTTAACCCAGGGGGACAGCTTGAGGCTCTGTCTCAAAAAAAAAAAAAAAGAAGTATATAAACAAATACAGAATAATGTTACAGTGTAATGGTGGTATGTAAATCAACTATAACTCTAGTATAAAGGTTAAACAATAAAAAATTAAAATAACTATAGCTACAATAATTTGTTAATGGACATATAAATATATGTAAATTGTGACATCAAAAGCATAAATTGTAGAGGGAAAGTAAAAGTACAGAGTTTTAATATGCAATTGAAGTTGAGTTGTTACAATCTTTAAATAGTCTGTTGTAACTATATGATGTTTTATGTAAGCCTTATGGTAACAAAGCAATAACTTAAAGTAGATACACAAATGTTAAAGAGAAAGGAATCAAAGCATACCATTACACGGCAGCTCATACCTGCAATCCTAGCACTCTGGGAGGCCAAGACAGGTAGATTCCTTGAAGAGTTCTCTCAGGAGTTTGAGACTAGCCTGAGCAAGAGCAAGACCCTGTCTCTTAAAAACAGCAGGCTTTTATTTCTGAGTAATATATTGGCTATTTGAGGTTTTTTCTAATTCCATATAAAATGAAGTACTATTTTTTCCAAGATCTTTAAAGTAAGGCATTGGTGCTTTAATAGGGATTGCATTAAATCTGCAGATTGCTTTGGGTACTATGGAAAGTACTCAACATCTTTAATCATCAGAGAAATGCAAATCAAAACCACTTTGAGATATTACCTAACTCCAGTAAGATTAGCTCACATCACAAAATCCCAAAACTGCAGATGTTGGCGTGGATGTGGAGAGAAGGGAACACTTCTACACTGCTGGTGGGATTGCAAACTAATAAACTAAAACTTCTTTTGGAAAGAAGTTTGGAGAACACTTAGGGAACTAAAAATTGACCTACCATTTGATCCCGCAATTCCTCTACTAGGTATTTACCCAGATGATAAAAAACCATTTTACATCAAAGACATTTTCACCAGAATGTTTATTGCAGCCCAATTTACAATTTCTGAGTCATGAAAGCAGCCCAAATGCCCATCAACCCATGAATGGATTAACAATTGTGGTATATGTATACTATGGAATACTATGCAGCCATAAAAAAGGATGGAGCCTTTACAGCTTTTAACAGGATGGAACTGTAACACATTATTTTTAATAAAGTATTTCAGGAATAGAAGAAAAGTATCCAATGTACTCAATCCTATTATGAAACCAATATATCATCACCTACACATCCATATGAATGTTAAAACACAACTATAGTCCAGAAAGAAGGAGAGGAGAGGAGGGAGAGTGGAGGGGAAGGGAAGGGCGGGAGGAGGGAGGGTATTTGGTGGGACCTCACCTATTGTGCATAATGCAATGGTACATTTCAAAACTACCAAGAGTATGGTATAAATACCTTACCAGAACAAATTAGTAAGTGAGATGATGGTTATCTTAATCAATCTGATTTAGGGTTTCCACATTGTATATCAAATCAGAACATTGTACCTATAATTGTACACAGTTATGATTTAATTTAAAAAAAGATTATAATTCTAATGGAAAAATAAATAACGAATAAAAACCAGCCAGGCATTGTGGCAGGTGCCTGTAGTTCCAGCTACTCGGGAGGCTGAGGCAAGAGGATCACTTGAGTTCAAGAGTATGAGGTTGCTGTGAGCTATGATGCCATAGCACTCTACTGAGGGTGACAAAGTAAGACTTAGTAACAGGAAAAAAGCATACCACTACAGAAGAACATCAGATGGCAAAGGAAGACAGTGGGAGAGTAAAAGAGGAGCAAAAGTTCTACAAAAAGACATAAAAAAATGAGATGGCAATAATAAGTCCTTCCCTATTAATAATTACCTTGAATACTAATAGACTAAATTTTGCAGTTAAATGATAAGAAATAACTGAATTGACTGAAGAAAAACCAGGACCAGGGCGATGCCTGTGTCTCAAAGGAGTAGGGTGCCAGCCCCATATGCCGGAGGTGGCAGGTTCAAACCCAGCCCCGGCCAAAAACTGAAAAAAAGCAAAAAACAATAAACCAAGACCCACCTATATACTGTATAGAACAGACTCACTTTGGCACTAAAGACATACATTGAATGAAAGTAAATGAATATAAAAAAGATATTTTATGCAAATGATACCCAAAGAGAGTATAGGTAGCTATATTTATAGCAGACAAAATCAATTTTAAGTCAGAAACTGTAAAAGACTCCTGTACTCTCAGCTACTTGGGAGAATGCAGCAGAAGTATCACTTGAACCCAGGAGTTTAAGGTTGCAGAGACCTAGGCTGTTGCTAGGCAACAGAGTGAGATTCCATCTCAAAAAATAAAAGAGAGGAATTTAAAAAACTGTAAAAAGAGATTTAAAATGTCATTATATAATGATAAAGGAGTCAATTAAAGAAGAGGTTATGATGATTGTAAATATGTATTCACCCACTTTTGAGTACCTAAATATATAAAGTAAACTTAATAGATCTGAAAGGAAAAAAGATAATAATAAAATAATAGTAAGGGCCTTTGCTATGACATGTTCAACATCCAGACAGAAAATCAATAAGGAAACATTAGAATTGAACTACTCCTTAGATCAAATGGACCTAACAGACTTATATAGAACATTCCATTCAAGAGCAGCAGAATGCACATTCTTCACAATCCTGCAATCCTGCACATGGTACATTCTCCAGGATGTACCATGGATCATATGTTAAGCCACAAACAAGTCTTAAAAATTTAAGAAGATTGAGAACATATCAAGTATTTTTTCCCAAATACAGTGACATAGAACTAGAAATCAAAAACAGGAAGAAAACTGGAAAATTCATAAATACGTGGGAATCCAATGAGTCAAAGAATAAATCAAAGGGCAAATTAGAAAATATCTTGAGGGAAATAATAACAGACAAGAAACTATACGAAAGCTTATGGGATGCAGCAAAAACAGTACTAAGGAAAATTTATTGTGATCAACACCTATATTAAGAACAAAGAAAGATCTCAAACAACCTAACTTTATACCTCAGGGAAAAAATATAAAAGAACAAGAAAGTCCAAAGTCAGCAGAGGTTCTCAAAGTATTTGTTATGCTAGTTGTATCAGGTGCATGCATGTGCAGGTCAAGGTTATGCTCAGAATTTCATAAACACTTTACTGGTCTCTTTTCTAAGCACTTTCCTCTCCATAATCTTCCTGATAAATTCAGGATTTCTGCAATGATTATTTTGGTCTTCTAGACAGAAGCTACCTAGTATGACAATCGTGCATGAACAGATTCATGGTGAAAGAATAGAATTTCTACAACCATGCTGGACAACTAGATATCCACATGCAAAACTGGATATCCACATGTGCTGGACAACTGGATATCTGCATGAATTTGGATCCCTACTTAACATGATAACAAAAAATTATCTCAGAAGGGATTGTAGAAGTGAATGTAAGACCTAAAACTAAGAAATTTTTTTCAGTTTTTTTGACCAGGGCTGGGTGTGAACCCGCCACCTCTGGTATATGGGGCTGGTGCCCTACTCCTTGAGCCACAGGTGCCGCCCTAAAATATTTGGATTTTTTTTTTTTTTGCAGTTTTTGTCCAGAGCTGACTTTGAACCCACCACCTCCAGCATATGGGGCCAGCTCCCCATTCCTTTGAGCCTAAGGTGCTGCCCTTAAGAAATCTTATAGAAGAATATAGACACATGTATTCATGATGTGGGATAAGCGATAGTTTCTTAGATAAGATACCAGGAGCATAAGTAAATGTATAACAAAGAATACCCACAATAAAGTGAAAAGACAGCCTACATAGTACCAGAAAAACTTTTAAACCACCTATCTGATATGTGATTTGTATGCAAAATATATACAGATCTGTTAAAATAATATAAGATACAAATAACTCAATTAAAAATTGGATAAGAAACTACCGTACAGAAGATCAATAAGAAAACAGAACACTTGAACAAGACTATAGACTAATTATACCTAACAGAACTGTACAGAACACTCTATTCAATTACTACAAGATGAACATTTTTCTCAAGTTCTCATGGAATATTCTCCAGAATATAACATATTTTAGGCTATAAAATAAGTCTTAATAGATTTAAAAATAGTAAAATCATATAAAATATCTTTTCTGTTCATAATTAA
>NW_003852504.1:6384150-6399920 GCF_000181295.1 Otolemur garnettii | reverse complement strand
AAGCCAAAATAGCACACTCTTAAAACAACCAATGGATTAAAGAAGAAGAAATAATATGGGCAATTAAGAAATATCTTGAGACAAATGAAAATGAAAATATAACATACCAGAACTTATGGGATACAGTAAAAGCAGTGCAAAATGAAAATACAACATACCAAAACTCATGGGATACAGAAAAAGCAGTGCAAAGTCAGAGATTTATAACTGTAAATGGTTACATTAAAAACAAAAGAGTCTTAAATCAAAATCCTAACTTTATACCTTAATAAAATAGAAAAAGAACAAACTAAACTCACACATAGTAGAAGTGAGTAAATAATAAATATTAGAGAAGAGATAAATAAAATAGAGAAGAGAAAAGCCATAGAAAAAATCAACAAAATTGAGTTGGTTTTTTGAAAGATCAACAAAAATTGACAAATCCTTAACTAAATTGACTAAGGAAAAAGAACACTTAAATGAATTCAGAAATGAAAAAAATGGACATTACTATTGATTTCATAGAAATAAAAAGGATTATAAGATAGTACTATGAACATTTGTATATGCACAAATTGAATAACCCATATAAAACTGAAAAAAATACTAGAAATGCACAACTCACAAAGACTGAATTGTACATAAACAGAAAATCTGAAAAGATCTGTAATTATTAAAGAGATTGAGTCAGTAATCAAAACTTAAAAAAGGAAAACCTAAGATCAGTTTGCAACACTGGTGAATTCTACCAAACATTTAAAAAATAATGAACACAAATTCTGTTTGAACTTCCCCAAAAAATGAGAAAAGAGGAAACACTCTAAAATTCATTCTATGAGGCCAGTGTTACCATTAATATCTAAGCTAGACAATGACACTACAAGACAAAAGAAAACCACAGAACAACATCCATGATGAATATTGATGAAAACATTTGCAACAAAAATGCTATCAAATATTATTCAATAACACATTAAAAGGACTAAGGGGGTTTTACTCCTGGGATGCAAGGATGGGTCAACATATGCAAATTAATAAATGTGATACACTACATTATTAGAATGAAGGATAAAAAGTGCATGATCATCTCAGTAGATGCATAAAAAGCATTTAGCAAAATTCAGCATACTTTCAGGATAAAAACCCTCAACAAGCTAGGAATAGAAGGAAATTGCTTCAGCATAATAAATTCCATAACAAAAATCTCATAGCTAACACTATACTTAATGGCTAAAGATTGTAAGCCTTCCCTAAGATTAGAAACAAGACAAGAAAGCCCCCACTCACCACTACTATTTTATTTAGTACTGGAAGCTGTAGCCAAAGCAATAAGAATTTTTTTAAAAAGGCATTCAAATAGTAAAAGAAGAAGTAACATTATGTCTGTTCACAGATGACATGATGATGTTCTATGTAAAGATCCTAAGTCTCCCCCCCCCAAAAAAAAAACCACAAAAAAATAAAAAACCCCAACAGAACTACTAAACATATTCAGTAAATTTGGGGGACATAAAATCATAAAAATCAGTTGAATTTATATGTGCAAACAATGAGCCATCTGGGCAGGAAATTTAAAATTTAAAAAATAATACTGAGGAGTAAACTTAACCAAGGAGGTAAAAGAGCTATACACTGAAACCCACAAAGCATTGTCAAAAGGAAGTAAAGACATTAATAAATGAAAACATGTCCTGTGTTCATGAATTGGAAGACTTAATATTGTTAAAATGTCAATACTACCTAAAGGAATCTACTGATTCAATGCAATTACTATCAAAATCCCAATAATATTTTCTTCAGGAATAGAAAAATCTATCCTAAAATTGATATAGACCCTTAAGGGACCTCAGGTATCCAAATGACCTTGAAAATGAAGAACAAAGTTGGAGGTCTCATACTTCCTGATTTCAAAACTTACTACAAAACTATAATAATCAAAACAGTGTGGTAGTTCAACAAAGATAGGCTTATAAGACAATGGAATAGAATAGAGGGCTTACAAATAAACTCTTCCTATCTGGTCAAATGATTTTTGACAGAGTACCAAATATTTATCTTTGAAACAAATGATGCTCAGAAAATTGGGTATCCACATGCAAAAGAATGAAGTAGAAACACCTTATGCCATTTGTCCAAAGAAACAAAATCAGTAGGAAAAAAAAAATACATATATATATATATATATATACACACATCCATGTATTGACTCACATGATATGTGATTATAGAGGCTGAGAAGGCCCATGATATGTCATCTATAAGCTGGAGATCCAGGAAAGCTTATGTTGCAGTCAAAGGGCTTGATAGCCAGAGAGCTGATGGTGGAGATTCCTCCAGTCCAAGTCTGAAAACCTTAGAACTGAGAGCATTGAGGGCAGGAGAATGTCTATGTTCCACCTCCAGTACTCAGGGAGAGACTGAATTCCTTCCTCCATCTTCTTGTTCTATTCAGACCCTCAACACAGTGAAGGATGCCCAAAAACATTGAAGAGGGCTATCTACTTTATTCATTTCATGAGTTCCAATGCTAGTCTCTTCCTGGAAACACTCTTACAGACACCTAGAAATAATGTCGAACTAAAATCTGTACATCTTTTGGCCCATTCAAGTTGATAAATAAAATTAAACATCACAACCATATATAAAAATTTACTCAAGTACCTGAACATAAGAGTTATAAGTATAAAATGCTTAGAAGAAAATATGGGAGAAAATCTTCATGACATTAGGTTTGGCAATGATTTTTTTGGATATGTCACCAAAAGCACACACAGCAAAAGAAAAAATAAATAAATAGGAACTCATCAAAATTAAAAACTGTTAGGGTGTGAGCTAGTGCAGAGATAAGTACATGTGGGTTGAGAAAAGATTTCTTCAGATAAAGATTAGGACATAAAAGTATAAAATTTAGTTTATCTTCTTAGAAGGAGAGAAGGAGTGAAAGAGAGGGGAGAAGGAGAGGGAAAATATGGCAGGGAGACAGCATGGCATCTCAAAGAAAGAGAAGGGAAAAGCCAACAGCTGAGACCAGGTAATTGCTAATTTTAAGGGGGTTATAAATTGGCAGGTCACAGTAAGAACTTGCTGCATCCCCTCTTTTCTTTCTTCTAGGTGGCAGGTAGACAACAAAAACAAGCTAGGCAGGCTCAGCGCCTATAGCTCAACCGGCTTGCAGGATTAGGCATTTTCCTGTTATTTTTGCAATTTTCGCAAGTCCTCCCCTTTCCAAAATTTTATACTGTGTATTATAGGACACTATAACGGACACTATAGGTACCTCACAGAACAGGAGAAAATACTTGAAAATAATATACCTTATAAGGGATTACTATCCAGAATATATAAAGAACTACAGTTGAACAACAACAAAAAATCTGGTGTTTTTAAAACAGAAAAAGGACTTGAATAGACATTTCTCCAGAGAAAATATACAAATAGTCAATAAGCACATGAAGATGCTCGACATCATTAATCATCCAGGAAATGCAAAGCAAAGCCATAGTGAATATCACTTCATACTCATTAGGATGTGGATTTTTTTTTTTTTTTTTAGAGACAGTCTCACTTGATAGCCCTCAGTAGAGTGCTGTGGCATCCCAGCTCACAGCAACCTCCAACTCCTGGGCTTAGGCAATTCTCTTGCCTCAGCCTCCCAAGTAGCTGGGACTACAGGCGCTTGCCACAACGCCGAGCTATTTTTTTTATTGCTGTTGCAGTTTGGCTGGGGCCAGGTTTGAACCTACCACCCTAAGTATATGGGGGTGGTGCTCTACTCACTGAGCCACAGGTGCCGCCTTAGGATGTCTATTATTAAAAAAAAAATAAAAACCCAGAAAATAAATTTTGGTGATGATGTGGAGAAAGTGAAACCCTTGTGTATTGCTGGAGGGGATGTAAAATGGGGAAGCCAGGGTGGGAAACAATATGGTAGTTCCTCAAAAAATTAAACATACAATTAACATATGTTTCTGGGTATATATCTAAAATTATTACAGCAAGGACTCAAATAGATGTCTGTACACTCATGTTCACGGCAATATTATTCATAATAGCCAAAAGGCGAAAGCAACCCAGGTGTTCACGCAGAAACAAGTTCGTTTGTATATGGATGAGTGGATAAAACAAATGTGGTATATGTGTGTAATAGAATATCCATCCCTATAAAGGAAGGAAAGTCTGACAGGCTACCACATGGATGAGCCTTGAAAGACATCATGCTAAGTGAAATAGCTACTCACAAATGTAAAATTCCATTATATGATTCCACTTATGTAAGGTATATAGAGCAGTCAAATAAGGGAGACAGAAAATAGAATAGGGCTTACCAGGAGAATGGTAATTTTCCAGGGCAGGGAGGACTTTCAAGTCCTCCTCAATTCAGGAGGACCCAATTGAATTGAGGAATTCAATTTGGGAAGATGAAAAAGTTCTGTAGAAGATGATGCTGATGGTTGCCCGATGATATGTACGTACTTGATGCTCCTGAACCATACACTTAAAAGTGGTTAAAAATGGTAACTTTTATGTTATGTGTATTACCAGAATTTCAAAAATTAAAAAAAAAATGCTATTGATTTCAATAGCTATTTCTGTAGAATAGATATCTAAATGTCCAATAAGCACATGAAAAGATACTTAATATCATTAGTCATTAGGGAAACAAAAATCAAATCCACAGTGAGATACCACTTCACACCTACTAGGATAAAAAAGACACGAAGTTATAACAAGTGTTGACAAGGATGTGGGAATGTCAAATGATGTGGCTGCTTTGGAAAAGTCTGGCAATTCCTCAAAAAGTTAAGAATAAATTTACTGTATGACCCAGCAACTCCACTTCTAGGTATATACCCAAGAGAAATGAAAATATGTCCACACAAACACTTCTTCCTGAATGTCTATAGCAGTATAAAGCATTACGCATAATAACCAAAAAGTGGAAACAACCCAAATGTCCACCACCTGATGAATGGATTTAAAAAGTGTGGTGGAAATGTACAATAAAATATCATCTAGCCATTAAAAAAATGAAGTACTAGTACATGCTGCAATATTGACAGACATTGAAAATACCACACACTAAGTCAAAACAACTTGATGCAAAAATACCACACAGTATATTATTTCACTAATATGAAATGTCCAGAGTTGGCTCATCTATAGAGTAAGAAAATAGATAAGTGATTGTCAGAGATATGGGCAGGAGAGTTTGGAAATAATGGCTAAAGGGTATGAGGTTTATTTTTGGGTAATGAAAATGTTCTAAGATTGTTGTTACTGATGCACAACTCTATTGTATACGAAAATCCATTGAGCCATTGAATTGTACACTTTAAATGGGTTAATCATATGGCGAGTGAATTATACCAATTATGCTGTTTAAAAAAAAAAAAAAAGAGGCTCTGCGCCTGTGGCTCAAGCGGCTGGGGCGCCAGCCACATACACCTAAGGTGGCGGGTTCGAATCCCCAGCCCGGGCCCGCCAAACAACAATGATGGCTGCAACCAAAAAATGGCCGGGTGTCGTGGCGGGCGCCTGTAGTCCCAGCTACTTGGGAGGCAGAGGCAGGAGACTCGCTTGAGCCCAGGAGTTGGAGGTTGCTCTGAGCATGATGCCAGGGCACTCTACCCAGGGGGATAGCTTGAGGCTCCATCTCAAAAAAAAAAAAAAAAGAAAAGAAAACGGGTGCAGCAAGATGGCAGACTAGAGACAGAGTCTATGCAGCTGTGCATAGTGATATTGGGGAGAAAAGACTCCAAACACCTCTGGCTTGTGAGCTCTGCCCAGAAACATCCCTTCAGGAGCACAGGGAGGCATCAGGATACTTCAGGACCCCAAGATAAGGACGAAAGTAGTGAAGTGGCAAGTACTTGCGTTCTGGTGGAGGCTGACTGATGCAGCCACAGCTGCAGCTAGGACAGTTTGCAGACAGAGAGGGCCTGCCCTGTAGGTTTTTTTCTTTTTGACCTGGGCACTTGGTTGAGTTACTTAGGGAGAGCTTGCCCGAGCTAGCAAGTGATTTTGAACATCGCCCAGGGGCCAGGACTGAGCTACTCAGGCGGGGCGGAGCTTTCATTGTCTGGCTGCAAGTGCGTGCAGCCATTGTGGGAAGGCTGCATTGCAGGCTCAGCCCTCAGAATCCTAGTGTGACGCTGGTTCTGGTGCACCTGGTAAGCAGAGCAGTCACTCCTGGGAAGATTTGACTGGCACACACTTTCCTAGGAAAGCCCACTGCATAGCCAAGTGACATGGTTTGGAAAGGTCAAAGTGTGTCTATTAAGCGGGCTGGGGAGAGATTCAGGCTCTCAGCCCTGTGGGGTTTGAAAGCAGAGAAGTCAGGAAGACAAGACACAGTCTTCTTGGCAAGATAGAGGCTTCCAGTCTCCATCTTATGCAGTAAGGTATTTAAAAACTATATATAGTTTTTAAAAGTTTTTTTCAACTTTTTCCCCTTAACTTTTGCTTTTTCATTTTTATTTTTTTCTCATATAATTATAATTTTCACAGTTTCCTTCTTTTTTGCTAGTTTTTCTGCCCTATTATTTTCCCCCCTAATATATCACTTAAGGTTTTTGTTTGTTTTACTTTGATTTATACTATTTTTGTTTTTCTTCTCTATTTGGTGGAATTGAGGTCTTGTGTCTGCTCAGGCTGGCAAAGAGCTCCAGACCTTGAGGGACCCACCCAACCCAGCCCCTCAAAAGTTGGGATTTGTGGGTATGGGTTAAAGTACCCTGTTATACACTGTATTACTCCTATCTCTCTCTTTATGTTCCTCTCTTATGTTTTTCAATCTCCCCTTTCACTCCACCTTTTCTTTCTCTTTTCTCTTTTTTAATTTTTTATCCCTTCTTGCTCTTCACTCTTCTCACCCTTTTAGTCCTTTACTAAAAGGAAACTTCAACAACTTAGGTCAGAGGCATGATAACTTAAAGAGGAGGAGGAAGTGAAAAGAAAAAGTAGAGGAAGGAAACAGATAAGAAGAAAACTCATGAGCAAGAAACAGTGAAAAATCCTGGCATCATGAAAAACCAAAACAGAGCAACCCCCCCCCCACACACACACAAGGGATCATGAGGTTGCAGAGGATTCCATGTATAAATAAAGGGTGGAAATGACAGAAAGGGAATTTAAAATATGTATGGTAGACACAATGAAAGAAATTGTTGAGAGAGTGGAAAATAACCAAAAGGAAATCCAAAAATGGAATCAAATACTGTAGTAACAGCTATTCACAGCAATCAAATACTGTAGTAACAGCACTATTCACAGCACTATTCACATTTTCTTTATTACAATGGATATATGGTATCAAAGTAAGCACTCAGGGTATCTCCCCCGACAGCATGAATCACTGTTCTTAATATTACTTATAAACGTGATTGTCTTCTCTACCTCTTATTTTTAGCCCAAAGAAATAAAAATACACATAATTTTCAGATAATCCAGAAGTAATATGTCAACATCAGTAGTGACTTCCTAAGAGATTCATTTGTTCTTTTATTCTACTAATTGCACATACCACAGTTTTAACTACTGTAGCTTTGTGATATGTTTTGACATCAGGAAGTGTAATGCCACTCTGTTCCAGTTTTGTTCTTTCTGAAGATTGTTTTGGTTATTCTGGGTCATTTGTTGTTCCACATAAATTTTAGGATTGTCTTTTCTATTTCTGTAAAAATTGTCACTGGGGTTTTGATAGGGATGGCATTGGATCTGAAGATCAATGGATAGTATGGATATTTTGTTTTTTTTATTTCAGGATATCACAAGGGTACAAATATTTTGGTTACATAGATTTCTCTGTACAGTCTGAGTCAAAGTTATAAGTGTGCCCATCAGGTGTGAAATAACTTGTCCCCTCCTCCCCCTTGGATATTTTAATAGTATTACATTTTCCCATCCATGAACATAGGATGTCTTTCCATTTATTTGTGATTTTTAAAATTTCTTTCATCAGTATATTATAGTTTTCAGTGTACAAGTCTTTCACTTCCTTAGTTAAGTTTATTCCTAAATATTTTATTCTATTTGATGTTTTTGTAAATAGGATGGCTTTCTTAATATTTTAATTCCAAAAGATACTAATGGCACACTAGTCAGAGTAGAGGCTTTTTAAAATCAGGTAAATTTTAGCTCAATTCAGTCTCACAGTGGGTCTGGGGGGTTCCTGAACCCCTTCTGTGGTTAATTTCCCAGTTCCAGAATGCATAATTGAATAGACATACTTTACACCTGGCTAAATCCCTAACCTATGGAGTGAGGGCTATTATGGTGGTAAAGGTCAAGTGGAAACCACTAGAACTGCCTCTAGCTATTAAAATAGTAAACCAAAATCAATACCACATTCCCAGAGGGATTTCAGAGATTGATACTACCATCAATGACTTGAAAGATTCAGGGGTGGTGATTCCTACCATATCTCCATTCATCTGTCCTATTCGGCCTGTGCCTAAGACAGATGGATTTTAGAGAATGACAGTGGACAATTATAACCTTAACCAAGTAGTGATTCCAATTGCAGCTGCTGTACCAGATGTGGTTTCATTGCTTGAGCAAATTAACACATCTCCTGGTACCTAGTATGCAGCTATTGATTCGGCAAATGCCTTTTCCTCCATCCCTGTTCTTAAGGCCACCAGAAGCAATGTGCTTTTAGTTGGTGAGACCAGAAATATACCTTCACTGCCATACCTCTGGGGTATATCAACTTTCCATCCCAGTGTCATAATTTACTTCATGAGGATCTTGATTTCCTTTCCTTTCTACAAGATACCACACTGATTCATTACATTGATGACATTATGCTTATTGGACCTAGTGAACAAGCAGTGGCAAGTACTCCAGACTTATTGGTGAGACATTTGCATGCCGGGGGGTAGGAAACAAATCTGATGAGAGTTCAAAGGCCTTCTACCTCAGTATAATTTCTAGTGGTTCACTAGCATGGGGCATGTTGTGATGTTCCTTCTAGGGTGAAGGATAAGTTGTTGCTTCTGGCCCCTCTTACAACCAAGGAAGCATCACAATTCCTAGAGGGACTTTTTAGGTTTTGGAGGAAATGCATTCATCATGTGGGGGTGTATGCCGATTTACTGGGTGACCCAAAAATCTGCTAGTTTTGAGTAGGGCCCAGAGCAAGATCTAGGCTGCTATATAAGTTGCTTTGCCACTTGGGACATATTTTGCAGCAGATTCAATAGTGCTAGAAGTATCAGTGGCAGACAGGGTTGCTGTGAATGATGCCTTTAGCTGTCCCCTATAGGTGAATTTTGGTGCCAGACCCTTAGGATTTTGAAGCAAAGCCTGGCATCCTTTACGAAGGTGTTATCTGACCCACCATGCCATAAAGTTGGACATACGTGGCAACCACTACATCATCAAGTGAAAGGGCCTAAGCAGGTCATGAAGGGCACAAGTAAATTACATGAAGAAGTGATACAAATGTCCATGGCCCATACTTCTACCCTGACTTCTCTCTTCCAGCCTGCCCCTCTGGCTTCATGGGGGATCCCCTACAATCAGTTGACGGAAGAAGAGAAGACGTAGGTCATGTTTACAGGTGGCTCTGCATGATTGGCAAGCACTATATTGAAGTAGTACTGGAACAACTGCAGCAGTATAGCCCATTTCTGAAGCACAGGGCTGAAGAGAAATCCTCCTAGTGGGTATAACTTTGAATGCTGAACCTGGTTGTTTGTTCACTTTGCTTGGAAGGAAAAATGGTCAGATGTGCCATTATACTCCAATTCATGGGCTGTGGCCAATGGCTTGGTTGTATTGTTAGGGACTTGGAAGGAACATGATTGGAAAACTGCTGATATGGAAATTTAGGAAAAGGTATGTGGATAGTTCTCTCTGAACAGGGAAAAAATGTGAAGTTATTTGTGTCCTACATGAATGCTCATTGAAACCTTAGAGACGGGCTTAATAATGAATGGATAGGTTGATCCATTCTGTGGATGCAAATTGGCTTCACTTTCCAGCTACTCCTTTGATCATCCAGTGGTCTCATGAACAAAGTGGCCATTGTGGCAGAGGTGGAGGTTAAGAATGGGCTCAGAAACATGGACTTCCACTCACCATGACTGACTTGGCTATGCTCACCACTGAGTGCCGAATCTACCAGCAGCCAAGACCAATGCTGAGTCTTCAATATGGCACCATTCCCCAGGGTGATCAGCCAGCTACCTGGCAACAGGTAGAGTACATTGGACTGTTTCCATAATGGAAGACACACCATTATTCTCTTACTGGAATAGACACTTATTCCAAATATGGACTCATCTTCCTTGAAGGTAATCAGTAAAAACTACCATCTGTGGACTTACAGAATTCTTTATCTACTATGGAAGTATTCCACACAGTTTTGCTTCTGATCAAGGAACTCAATTAATAAAGAAGTGTGGTAATAGGTCCATGCTCATGTAATTCTTTGGCCTTCTCATTCTACCATCCTGAAGCAGATGTCGCATAGAAGGATACAGTGGTCTTTTGAAGACTCAGTTATAGTGCCATCCATGTAGCAAGACCTTACAGGGCTGGGGAAAATTCTCCAGAAGGCTGTATATATTCTGAATCAGCATCTGATGTTTGGTGCTGTTTCTTCTATATCCAGGATTTATGAGACCAGGAATTAAGGGGTGGCAATTGAAGTTGTACCACTGACTATTATCCCTAGAGAGCCACTAGCAAAACTTTTACTCCTTGTTCCTACAAGTTTATGTTCTTTTTGACTAGAGGTCTTGGTTTCAGCGGGAGGAATGCTTTCATCATGAGACACAACAATGATTCTATTTAACTGGAAGTTAAAATTGCCATTCAGTCACTTTGGGTTCCTCATGCCTCTGAAACAACAGGCAAAGAAGGGAATTCTGCTGCTGGCTTGGGCTATTGATCCTGACTATCTAGAGGAAATTGGACTACTACTCCACAGTAGAGATAAGAAAAGAGTATGTCTGGAATGTAGAAGATCCCTTAGAGCATTTTTTAGTATTTCACGCCCTGTGAGTAGGTCAATGGAAAACTACAACAACTCAATCCTGGAAGGACTGTGAATGGCCCAGACCCTCCAGAAATGAAGGCCACCCCACCAGGTAAAGAACCATGACCAGCTGAGGTGCTTGCTGAAGGCAAAGAGAATACAGAAATAATAGGAGAAGTACGTAGTTATAAATATCAGTATGACTATGTGGTTATATAAATGAGGACTGTGATTTTCATAAGTATTTTCTTCTTACTTGGTTAGGAATACCTTTGTATGTGTGTATCTATATTTGTACCTGCATATGTATGTATATCTTTGTTTTCTTTCCCCTCTTATTCTCTTATCGTCTAACACAAGATATCCTAATTTTATGATAATATTTTCATTTTGTTACTGTGATTTCAGTCTTCTTAAATTTGTAAAGACTTGTTTTGTGGCCTAATATACAATCTATCATGGAGAATGTTTCATGTGCAATTGAGAGGAATGTCTATCCTGCTATTGTTGGATGGAATGTTCTAAATATACATCTATTAGATCCATTTGGTCTAAAGTATAGTTCAATTCCAATGTTTTCTTAGTGATTTTCTGTCTCAATGATCTATTCATTGTTAAAAGTGCAGTATTGAAGTTCCCTACTATTATTGCATTGCTGTCTATTTTTCTCAGTATTTGTTTTACATATTTACTTATTTAAATGCCCTTATGCTGCATGCCTTATAATTATATCTTCCTAGTTAACTGAGCCTTTTATCATTATATAATGTCTATCTTTGTCTCTTGGAACAGCATATGAGTTATAAAACAAGTGTAGTCAATCTTGCTTTCTTTTGGTTATCATTTGCATGGAAATTTTTTCCATTTCTTTATTGTCAGACTATGTGTCCTTAAATCTGAAGTATCTTATTGACAACATATATAGTTGGATCCTGTTTTATTATCCATTCAGCCACTCTATATCTTTTTATTGTTGAGTTTAGTCCATTTACATTTAAAGTAATTATTGATAGGGAAGGAATTACAATTACAATTTTGTTTATTGTTTTTGGTCTTGTAGTGTTTTTCCTCTTTTTCTGTCCTCTTTTTTGTTTCATTTTTTTTATATTGATATACTTTTATTCCTTTCTCCTTTTCTTTTGTGCCTCTTTTATGGATATTTTCTTTGTGGCTACCAGGGGGTTTGCATAATACTTTATAGTTAAAATACCCTAACTATTGTTGTTAAGTTGATAACAATTTAGCTTTATTCCTGTTCAAAAGCTCTATACTTTTACTTCTTTCCTTTACACATTATTATTAATGTCACAATTTATATCTTTTAATATTTTGAATCCCTTAATATATTTTTATAGTTATGGTTACCTTTTATACTTTATCTTTTAACTTCAATACTAGAATTAAAAGTGATTTATATACCAGCATTGCAGAATTACAGTACTCCGTATTTATCCATGTATCTTTATCAGAAAGTTTTATACTTTTGTGTTGCTATTTAGCATTCTTTCATTACATCTTCAAGAGCTCCCTTTAGCATTTCTTGTAAAGAAGGCAGAATAGTGCTGAACTCTCAGCTTTTGTTTGCCCAAGAAAATATCTCTCCTTTATTTCTTTCCAAGCCTAGTCTACCACAAATCTATTTCCTCTGTACATATGTATTTGCCTATTTAGGACATTACATAACAATTAAATTATATAATATGTGGTATTTTGTGCCTGGCTTCTATCACTTAGTGTAGTATTTTAGAGGTTCATCCATGGTGTGGCATGTATCAGTATTCTGTTTCCTTTTATTTCTGGGGAGAATTTTATTCTACAAATATACTGTGTTTTCTTTACTCATTCAACAGTTGATGGCTATATAGGTTGTTTCAATGTTTGGAGTAATGCTTTATTCAAACTGTTTCCATGTTTGAATAGTAGGTCTTTGAACATGTATAGCCAAGTTATTGTATGAAAAAATAGATTTTTATTTTGCACGGGTAAATTCAAATGAATTAGGTAGATTCAATTACTAGGTCATATGGTAGATAGACTTTAATTTTTTCAGAAACTGGCAAACATTTTCCAAAGTAGGTATGCCATTTTACATTCCTACCAGCAATGTATAAGGGTTAACTGAAAATCTTGGCAAACAATTCATGCCTCTTGCTTTGCTACAATGCACCAGCTGACATGGCACTGCCTGTAAGGGGGTTTTTAGCCAGTAAATGGATAACTGTATTAGAACACCTTCCCTACTCACCTGATCTAGCCCCAGCGACATTTTTCTTTCCCTGAAGATAAAGGAAATATTGAAAGGAAGACATTTTGATGACTTTCAGGATATTCAAGGGTAATATGATAATAGCTTTGATGGCCATTCCAGAAAAAGAATTCCAAAATTGCTTTGAATGGTGGACTAGGCACTGGCATTGATGCATAGCTTCCCAGGAGGAGAACTTCAAAGGTGACCATAGTGATATTCAACAATGAGGTATGTAGCAGTTTTTCTAGAATGAGTTTGGCGAACTTAATTCTTAGACTTTGTATGAAGCCAGTTTTATCTCAAAACCAAAATCAGTGATAGTACAGAAAGAAAAACTATAGGAAAATATTCCTCATAAATATAGATGCAAAAGCCTCAGAAGCTATTAGCAAGTGGAATCCAAAAATATGTATAAAAAATAATACACCACTGCCAATTGGGGTTCATCGTGGGAATGCAAATCAGCCATGTCAACAGTAAGAAGAAAAAACATGATTACATCATTTGATGAAGATATCAATTAACAGAATCTGACATCTATTTGTGATTTAAAACTCTCAGCAAACTAGAAATAGAAAGGAGCACTCTTTTATATGCTTTTAAAAGACATTTTAAAATTGCAATATAATTCACATTTGTGTCTGGCTTTTTTTGCAGTTTTTTTATTCTGGCCAGGGCCGGGTTTAAACCTACCACCTCTGGTATATGGGGCCAGCGCCCTACTCCTTTGAGCCATAGGCACCGCCCTGTGTCTGGCTTTTTTAATTGAGCATCATATTTTCAAGGTTTATCCACATTGTACCCTGTGTCATGACTTCATTCTTTTTAAAAGTAAAAATCACATAACATAAAATTAACTATTTCAAAGTACATAATTCATTGCAATTTAGAACACGCATAATATTAAGCAACCATTACCTTTATCTAGTTCCAAAGCATTTTCCTCACCCCCAAAGGAAAGTCCATGCCCACTAAGCTGTTACTTCTCATTCCACTCTCCCCACACTCCCTCTACCAGCCCCTGTCAACCACCAAGTTTCTTTCCATCTCTATGGATTTACCTATTCTGGATATTCTATACAATGGGAATCAAACCTTTTGTCTCTGGCTTCTTTCACTTGGCATAATGTTTAGAGGTTTGCCCATGTTGTAGCATATATTGGTACTTCATTTCTTTTTATGGATGGATAATATTCCATTGTATAGATACACCACATTTCGTTTATCTATTTATCAATTGGTGGGAACTTGGATTGTTTCCACCTGGCTATTGTGAATAATCCTGCTATGAATGTTAGTGCACAAGTTTTTGTTTGAATACTTCTTTTTAATTGAGTACATATTTAGAGCAGGAATTGCTGGATCATATGTTAATTCTGTATTTAAGTTTCAAGAAACTGCCAAACTGTTTTCCACAGTAGTTCACCATTTTATCTTTCCACCAGCAATATACAATCAGTCCAATTTCTTCACATAGTCACCAATACGTGTTATTTTCCATCCCAATGGGTGTGGAAAAGTATCTCATTGTGGTTTGGATGTGCATTTCCCTAATGACTAATAACGTTGAACATATTTTAATGTGCTTGTTAGACATTTGAAGATTTTCTTTGGAGCAATGCTTCATATAGATTGTATTTTTGTGTCTATCTAAAATGCATATTTTGAAACTCTAATCCACAATGGGATGGAGTTAGGATGTGGTACCTTTGGGAACTAATTAGTTCATGAGGATGAACTAATGAGGATATTAGAGTTTCATGAGAAAATGAAGAGAGCTAGCTCTGTCTCACTCTACACCATGTGAGGATACAATTAAAAGATGGGCATCTACAAACTTTGACCTTAGACTTGTAGACTTCAGAACTGTGAGCCATAAATGTTTTTGTTTAACATTTAGCCAAAACTGACTAAGACAATGCTTATACAAGTCTTTCGTCCATTTAAAAATTGAATTGTTTGGCCTTTTGTTGTTGAGTTGTAAGACTTCTTCATATTTTCTGGATATTAGATACTTGTCAGATATATGGCTTGCAAATATTTTCTTCTATTCTTTGTGTAGAAAAGAACTGTCAAATTTTGATAAAAGGAATCTATAACTAGCATTCTACCTAGTATTGAGAAACTGAATGCTTTTCTCCTAAAATCAGGAACAAGGAGGGGATGTCCACTCTCATCACTCTTACACAGCACTGTACTAGAAGTTTTAGTTAGGGCCCTAAGAAAAGAGAAATAAAAGTCATGCAGCTTTAAAATGAAGAAGCCTCCATAATCATATATTTAAAAACTCAACAAACAAAAGAGTCCTGATCTTGAACAAATATCCTATTCAAAGATGACAGAAAAAAGTTATTAGTAGTAAATTAAAAATACATGAAATAGGTGCAACTAGGAAGATATCATTAAGAAATTCTTCTTAGTAAAGTATCTCAGGAATGGAAAAATATATCCAATGTACTCATTACTACTATGAAACCAATTTATAATCACTCACACTTGCATATGAAAAATGAAACACAGTTTCAGAAGTGCATTAATGTACATAGTTACCGTTCA
>NW_003852504.1:6333841-6382706 GCF_000181295.1 Otolemur garnettii | reverse complement strand
GTCCGGGCTGGGGATTCGAACCCGCCACCTTAGGTGTATGTGGCTGGCGCCTTAGCTGGTTGAGCTATAGGCGCCGAGCCGCATCTGCAAATTTCAAAAATTACTTTCTATGCACTCTTTAATAAGAGTATTTGCTTTTTCATAATTAAGGAGTAAACAAGAGAGGAAGACACAGGACTCAGGATATTTTAAAACAAAAGAGAGACAAAGGATTTCTAGAACAACAGAGGAAGGAAGTTGCAAGACCACTGCTATGAGCAATTAGTGTGAAACAAACCTAGAATGGAGCACTGAATAGTATTTACGTGGTTATAATGATATAAACACTGAATATTGGTTTGACCAAAACTGGGGATAGGAATTTAGGGGATACAAAAATCCAGGCAGTAATGATATAAGAGAGATATGTCCTCAACTACTGTCATAAAAAGGCAATAGATAATGTCTCAAATGAACAAATCAAGAAATAACAATATGCATATAATTTGTTTTTAGAAATATCAAGGTAGCCGGGCATGGGGGCTCACACCTGCAATCCTAGCACTCTGGGAGGCCAAGGTGGGTGAGTTTGAGTTTGAGAACAGCCTGAGCAAGAACGAGACCCTGTGTCTAAAAAATATCCAGGCATTGTGGGTACCTATAATCCCAGCTACTTGGGAGGCTGAGGCAAGAGTATTGCTTGTGCCCAAGAGTTTGAGGTTTCTATGAGCTATGTCACCATGACACTCTACTGAGGGTGACAAAGAGACTGTCTCAAAAAAAAAAAAAAGAAGAAGAAAAGAAAAAGAAACATCAAGGTAAATACAGCCAAGAAGAATTTAAATGCATGAAAGTAGTTATATTTTGAAAAACAAAGCAGCCCCTATAATCATATATTTAATTTAAAAACACAATAAAGAAAAGAATCCTGATCTTGAACAAAATTTATAAGCCTTTACATATATTCACTATTCTACTCCCCTTGGCTCTTCTGAACAATACCTATGACTTCTCTTGCTTTCAAATAATATTTGTAAGACTTTTGTTCAGTGTGCATTTTAGGTTTCTATTACTCTCCCTGTTTTCAAAATGCTTTTCATATATATAGATTGAAAAGCATTTGATACATATTATCAGTCTTTTGAAGTTTGTTTACTTCCAAGTTCAAGGGCCTGCCTTTCCTAGGGATCCCCAAACTACCCCTGAAAAGCCTTATAGCATAAAACTTAGATTGTTCTCAGGTATAAAAGAGAACTAGTTAATGTGTTTGCCTAGAAGTTACTTTCTCCCTTTTATCTGTTCCTGAAAGCATTTTAAATTAAAAAAAATTATAAATAATCAATGTTATATTCCAAAAATATGAAATATAAAAATTCTAAAAATTGCCAGGTCTAGGTTTCATTTCCAATACATTCTATATCAATTAAAAGACTGAAAACAAACCGGTCTCTATTAATCAAGGGCTGTTTAAATAAATTGTGGTGCATTTACCCAATGGAATACCACACAGCGATTAAAAAATAAGAAAGCTATCTGTGTATCGATATAAAAATATATGTAGTTAGATGTTTGCCATGTGCGGGCCAATGTTTATAGTGTTCTACTTTTGTGAAACAAGGGAGGGGAGAATGTATATTTGCATACATGGTGTAAGAACATACAAAAAGTAGATCAAAATGGAGTATAATGGGAGGAGTGAGACTTGTCAATGTATACTTCTTGATTTATATACTTTTAATTTTTGAACCATGTGAATGCATTATCTTATTAAACAAAATAAGAAAAAGCATGAGAAAGTGATTACATTGGAGGAGCAGAAATAGATGTGTCAGGAGACTGATGTTTTGCATTATAAGCATTTTTAGCTCAATCTGAGTTTTTTAATGATGTGCATGTTATCTGGCATTTAATCCTACCAGAAGGATTAAAAAGAGTGATGGTTAATAATGATTACTTCAAGGAAATGTGTCTAAAAATGGAGAGGAGTGAGGTAGGTGGATATCACATTTCATTAAAAACTTGTAATATTTCATATTTTTAATCTTATGATTATGTTACTTGATAAAAATTAAAATATAATATCCCACCACCTCACCATAGCAGAAAGAAGATAGAAAGTGGAAGCTTATATAGATAAAGAGAAAATATCTTCTAGTCACAAAGAGGTACTGTGTTCATTCTGTAAGCTTTCCTAGTCAAAATCATCTTCATAGTTCTAGGTTAAGACAATGTATTTTACTAAAGCAATCAATATTCAGCCTCTTAAACAGGAAAAGCAATGTCTAGGTGTGATAAAGATAGAATTAACCTTAAAGAAATACAAGGTCTCATATCAGAATTGAGTACATACGGTTCTTATTTTTCCATTCTTGTGATGCTTTACTAAGAATAATGTGAGGCCAATTAAGGTCGTAGTACACTGTGGGGGGTGGGGGAGGGGAAGAGCTGAGAAAGGGAAGGAAGGAGGGGGGTAGGGGGTCAAGGGATGAGGTACGCCTTTTGGAGGTGGGACACAAATGTAAGAGGGTCCTTATCTAACAAAAGCAATTAATGTAACCTGCTTCTGTGCATCCTCTATGAATCCCCAACAATAAAAAAAAAAAAAAAGAAACAAGGTCTGACAATTAAGTTTGCAAACTCATCCTAGAAAAAGTGCTACATACTTCATTGCTCAATACAGTCACCTTCAAAGTACTCCCCTTGGGAAGCTATGCACCAGCACCAGTACCTACTCCACCCTTCAAAGCAATTTTAGAACTCTTTTTCTGGAATGGCCATTAGAGCTATCATTGTATTACTCTTGATGTCCTAAATGCCATCAAATGTCTTCCTTTCAGTATTTCTTTTATCTTCAGGGAAAGCAAAACGTCATTGGGGGCTAGATCAAGTGAGTCAGAGGGTGTCCCAATACAGTTCATTTTTCACTGGCTAAAAACTTCCTCACGGACAGTGCTGTGTGAGTGGTGCACTGTTGTGATGCAAGAGCCATGTTGTTGGCCAAGATTTTCAGTAAGGTTTTCCTCCCTGCTTCTCTATCAATGTGTCCTTAGTCTGGTATACTTTTCACAGTGAGCTGATGATTTTGACACACAAGTTGACAAATTTATGCCGTGTTTTCAGCTTGTTACTGGCTGCCCTTACCTTTCTTCATCAGTGATGCTTCTTTTCTCACAGAAGAATGTTTAATCCATTTTTACACTGCTGTTTTCTTCATGGCATTATCCCATAAATTTGAACTAACATGTCCATGATTTCACTTCCCCTCTTATCAAGTTTAACAAGAAATTTATGAATGCTTGTTTATTGCTCTAATTCAAACTATGACATTCTTGCAACTGGCACACAAAAATACAACAACAATAATGAATTCCATGCACCAGGACACTATAAATATACATGAACCCAGCAGTGAGAGACTTACATAGCAAGGTTATGAAACCTTACAAAGTTCTTTGTACAGTGCTTTCAATGTATGTGCTTGATGGAAAGTTTACAAACTTAATTGTCAGACCTTCTTGTATATGTGGTGGAAATAGTTCAACATCAGTTCATGCAGATTAACAGTTTTTTAGCTGCTGCATAGATTCCATAGTGTGGAGATACTATAATTAAACGATTTCCCTTATGATGGACACATTTCTGTTATTTTTAGTATTTTGTTATTTCAAACAATGCCACAGTAAACAGCCATGCACATCACAAATCATTGAACCCATGTACACTAATAGAATCCTAGAAATGGACTTAGTGGATCAAAGAGCACATTCTATTTTCTAGGTTTTCCACAATGAATATACATAACTTTTATAATCAGAAAAAGTAAACTGAAAGAATTAACTTGAAGGTAAAGGTCCTGTTTTTCTAATAAATTATAGCATGATTCATAGATGTTTTTAACCTTTTAGATTCCATAAGAGTCGATGGAAGAGAGCCTGGCCTGAAATAAATCATGGTGACTTGTCATGACTGGTTCATTGTAAATTATAAAGACTCACTGCTGTCTCGCACACAGAGAGACCTATGTCTGGGTGAAAGCTGCTTTGGTTTTGAGATTAAAACCCTGTTAGAATAGAATCTTAAAATGATAACTATTTTTATAGATTTTCAAGATTCTATTTGTTAATATTCACTTTGTTTAAGATAATTCTCTGAACTATAACTCCAAAATAAAGTAAAATAAAAAGCAGAGCAATTACCTGCTATGTTTGCGAAACTTTGCTTTGCTTAACATCACTTGGGATTTGGTAAAAGTCTTATTTTATCAGCCAGGTTCTAATTACTAAAAGACCTGAAGACCCAAATTATAATGCCCCCAGTGTGAACCCTAAGGACCATGGTATCATTACAGTCCCTTGAATTTAGGTAGTATAGAGAATTAAAAACATTTACCATAATAAATCTTCATCTTATCTAAGAGTCAAGGATTTTTCGTGAATTACTAGGATAATCAGTGTAGCTCTCAAATTCAGTTTGCATTTTGCTTATGTAGATATAGTTTAAGAAAACATCTAAGCTAAAACTTTAGTGAGATTACAAATCCCCAAAGATTAATTTCTTGCTACAGAACAAAATAGGTTGAATCTAAATAGTCTCATTGAAAGCTTGGAGTTAAGTGATGGGGAGGTAAGGCAGGAAGCTACTCAAGATTTTTCTATTGTGCCAACCAACCCCCAAATGACTCTTTTATAGACTGCCTTTCACTCCTCCTTGTTTTTTTTTCTCAAGAGTGGTATCATTGTGGGTAAACAGGGAGTTTAGAATTGAGGTAAAGATGAGGACTGGTATTCAAATTTGGGTAAAAGTAGAAAGATAATAGAAGTAGTCAGTTGTTAGGTAATCCAGTTAGTGCCCTTTATACCCCTACTTAAAATATGATCTTAGGCAAGCAATCAAAACACAACTTTGTTAGGCCAAGTCAGGAAAGGGTCTTACTCAAGCAGGAGGAGAGCAAGTTAAAGAGGCTGATGATCTAGGCTACAGCCAAAAAGAAAATTTGAAAAAGTGTTAAAGACCAACTACTTCCTTTGATTATCTGGCTGATATAACAGCAGAATTGAGATATAAGTAGTGTGCTTGATTTTTCAAATTGAGTAGAGGAAGAATACCTGACCTAATTAAATACAAAGATAATGGAAATGGAGACCATTCTCCTAAGTGAAGTATCTCAAGAATGGGAAAACAAAGACCATATGTACTCAATACTAAACTGGAACGACTTGATCAACACATATGTGCACATATGGAAGTAAAACTCAACAGAAATCAAGCAGGGAGGAGGGGATGGGTAAATTCACACCTAATTAGTATTATGAGCACTATCTTGGTGAAAGGCACACTTATAACTTTGACTCAAACTTTATAAAATCATGTTATATAACCAAACTGTGTATAACCCTGTAATGATCTGAAATTAAAAAAAACACAAAGAGTATAGTGTATACATTAAATGGTAGTGATCAGTTCCTAATTTATCCAAAACTTATATTTCTTTGGTTCTATTATTTTTAGTTGTCTAATTCTATTTATGATAAAGATAATGATTAAATTTGTTTTTGTTCTCTGAGAATACACCACATGATCATGGGATATATGAGTAACAGGGACGCAAGTGTGAGATTAAACTGACAGTGAACTATTCATGAAGTAGGAAATTTACATAGTAATAATTAAGAATGGACTTTCTCCAGCTATGATTCAATTAAAAAAAAGAAAAAAAAAGGATTGACTTTCTCTTAAAAACACATTTAGAGTTCCTCAAAAGACTAAACATAGAGTTACCATATAACTCAGCAATTCTACCCCTAGAGAAATGAGAATATATGCCCATACAAAAACTCATCCATGGATGTCATAACAGCATTACTCATAATAGCCAAAATGTAGAAACTACCCAAATGTCTACAAACAGTTGACGAGGTGAACAAGAAGTGGTATATCCACACAATGGAAATATTATTCACTCATAAAAAGGAATGAAGTACGGATGCATGCTGCAATATGGATAAACCTTAAAAACATTAAGCTAAGTGAAAGAAACCAGATGTAAAAGGTCATATATTGTAGGAGTCCATTTGTATAAAATGCCCCAAATAAGCAGATTCACAGAGACACAAAGCAGATTGGTGGTTGGTAAGAGCTGTGAAAAGAAGGACATGGGGAGTGACCGTTTAATTGAGTATGGGCTTTCCTGTTGGGGTGATGAAAATGTTTTAAAAGTAGACAGTGCTGATGGTTGCACAAGCCTGTGAATGTACTAAAACCTATTGACTTGTACACATTGAATGAGTCAATTGTATAGTATGTGAATTATGCTTCATTAAAATGGTTACCTAAAGGAAAGAAGCAATTAGATCAGGTCAGGGAAGGATAACAAGTCATATGATTGTCTCTGTGAGATCTAACTGTTGGGGCTTTCCTAGAGACAACCAGATCAAGTGGTGAGCCTGTGAGCACAGCTAGGTTTATAGCCCGTCAGGTCTCTATTCTCGCACCTTTAGGTTTTTGAAGGATGCACAGCTATACTTGGCCAAGCACTTGAAATGGCTATAGTAGTTTCAGCTTGTCACAGGCCTAGGAAAACAACTTGAGCTGGAAGAAGCAGAATGTTCAGTAGATAAGTTAATCAGCTGGATTTCCAAGCTAGCTAAGCCCATGGGTGGATGAAGTCAGTTACCCAGCAGCAAATGCCAGCCACTAGGAGCTCGGAAGTAGAAGTCACTGGGTCAAGTAGGGGTGATACCACCTGAGAGAAAAGCAAAACAAAAGGTAGGTGGGAAGCAAACCCTCACCTGAGATACCCAAAGATAAGAAAGAAGGCTTTCAATAGCCAGGCCTGATTGAAAATTATAGACTTATTCAAAAAGGGAAAAATTATACATGATCATTTTCCTTAAAAACTATAGTTTTATACTCATTCACCAATCTTCAAATTTAAGGCTAAGGTGTTTTCTCCAAATGTGAACATGCCAATGGGCTTTTCTCCCTATTCTTCTTACTTCGTCTGATTTCCAGTTTCTGTTTATTTAAAGTGGATAAAGTACTCAGAGATGTGGGCAAAGAAATCTGAGAGCACATCCTTCTAGATTTTTCTTTCCCCCTATTTTTATAGATGTCTCAACCACAACTAAGTTGACAGTGATGATTTGAGCAACTTGAATCATTTAGTACTCATTTCCACAGCATTAAACTCAGTTGTTGTCAAAATATTTTTAATATCCATGTCTACTTGATTTATGCAATATTTAGTTACATACATGTAATAATGTAATCATAATAACTGGCATTATTAGTTTGGGGGACAAACTCCACTGACCTATAGAAGGCATACCACCCAAATGGAGGAGACAAAAGTCCTTAGTCCTGGCCTAAGAGAAGCCTTCTATACTCCAGTGTGTAGAAACCTCACATTTGAAAGCACATTTCGTGGAAAGACCAAAAAGGATCTGTTAGCCTACCTGATCAGATCAGTGGAGGTTGACCAAGAGATCTTATATTGTACCCAGTGCCCCTCTCCGTCACACACAATCTTAGCAGAGCCCTGCTCTTGAGTGATTGGCCCTGTGCTGAGATTGTTTTGACCTTGGATCCTATAAACTAGCTTCAACTATCCCAGGTGTGATGGGTTGGTTTTTAGATACCCTCAGTGATCCTAGTCTCCTGGGATTCACATCAGGCATAATCTCTTCTCCTCAAGCATGGTTGAGACATGTGACTTACTTCTAACCAGCAGAAAGTGACAAGGATGATGGATGTCACTTCCATGATTACATTACATAAGATAATAACTTCCTTCTCACCAGCAGACTCTCTATTGCCTTCTCAGCCTATGTGCTTTGACGCCTCAAGTGGCTATGTCAGGAAGGCTTATGTAACAAGGAATTGAGATCTTGGAAGGGAACCTTTCCCCAGTTGAGTCTAAGATGAGACCCAAGCACCAGCCATCGCTTTGACTGCAGCCTTGTGAGAGACCCTAAAGCAGAGGACCCAGCTAAGCCATGCCTGGATCCTGAAGCTATGAGATAATAAATGTAAGTGTGTAAGTGTGTTGTTTTAAGCTGCTTAAAAAAAAGTACAAAATACCAATAATACCTTTTTTAGCGTATCTGATTTTATATCTTCCTCAATGGGACTAACATTGTTATATACAAAAGTAAACAATAATACATGGAAAATACTTCTTTCAAAAGGTTTTATAACTGAAGTATTTACAGGTGAAATGATATGCTGTCTGGGATTTGCTTTAAAATCATTCAGTAGGAGTTTGGCAGGGTGGGTCGAGGGGTATGGTTCAGAAGGATGGAGGAAATAAAGATGAAACAAGTTGGGCAGTGCCTGTGGTTCAAAGGAGTAGGGCGCCAGCCCCATATGCCAGAGGTGGAGGGTTTAAGCCCAGCTCCGGCCAAAAAAAAAAAAAAAGAAAGAAAGAAAGAAAGAAAGAAACAAGTTGAGCCACGTGTTGCTAATTATTGAAGCTGAGCAATGTATACATGGAGGTTTATTATATGTATTACTCTGTCTACTTTTGTGTACATTTGAAAATTTCTGTAATAAAGTAAAACAATTTCTATAATAACACGCTGTTCTGCAGAGGTAACAATAATTAAACTAAATATTAAGGGTTTCAAAAGCTACTGAATTTTACATGACATACTGTACAGGGTGATGGAAATATTGCAATTCAAAGTAGGTAGTATGGATATGTTCAGACTTGACATGAGATGTGTTTTTTTCTAGATACTATGTATGCATGCAAGTTATGACTTTGTTAATTATTCTGTTTTGAGGACGGAAGGGTCCAAGGCTGAAGCTTTTACAGTGTATTTTGGTTACTTAAGCTCTATGCCATCAATGACTATATTCATGGGCAATGACTTTGTATAGAAAACTTCAGCAGAAAAAGTCATAAATATACTGATTATTACAGAGACATTATATATGTGTAAATATATGGGGGTGTATATATATATAATATATATAATTAAAAGTAATACTATAACAAAAAAAGTCAGTTTCTATAGAAGTTTTTACCAAAATTGAAGAAAGCCTAGAGTGAAAATTAAAATAGCTCAATACTTTTCAGAACCAACATATTCAATAGTGTAGAGGCTTTTGTATTGCCTTTTAAAAATATCTTTCAGTCACTAAATCATTCAACAAATATTGAATATCTATACTATGATAATCAAGGAGCTTATTATTTGGTAGGAAAGAAAGGGAAATTTTTTTTTAATTTTCTCTATACGTATACATGTGTTTATTTGGTTTCTGCTTTTTGCCTTCACAAAATTAAAAAGGCTGAAAATTTAATAACAATAACAATGTTTAAGATAAGGACTAGAAACAAAAACCTCATAAAGAACAAATGAAGATAAATACATTCAGAAAAGAAATCAGACGATTGTTGCAATGAAATATTAAGCAATAATAATAATAATAATGCAAAAAAAAGTAACATTCACATTGTCAGATAAGAGCATGTCTATCATAGAATGCTTTGACTCTGAGGGGAAATTATTTAACATCCAGCCTTCAGGAAGAAAGTGGCACTTTTCAGCAAGGTCTTAAGCATAAGGCTTCTGTTCTTTTTTAACTCAATTACAGACTATTCTGATTTCACATTTCTATATGTACTTTTTATGGTGTATCTTCCTATGAAAGTTTATATGCATCTATTTGGGTAACCATCCTCATAGTCATAATACAGAACTATTTTATTACAAGAAAGAAAGGTCTGGGAGTCAACTCCAAGAGGGTGGACTAGAGAGATCGCCACACTAGCCATTCTCAATAAGATGGGGGCAAGGGTTCTCCAGCCACCTCTTATTGGATTGTCCTGCCCAGAAACATCAGTGAGATAGCAAGGGTCTCCAGAAGCCAAGGAAGTTTGGATCAGCGGAAAACCAGCAGAGAAAGTGGGTGTGAGGGAGTCCGACACAAGGACGAAGCCTACTCACAGAATTCTTGAAGGATAGAGTCTGCAGTATAGTCTCCCACACCCCTCCACAGCACCCTGTGGTGAGGGACTGGGGCCAGAATGAACTCTGGGAGAGGCTATCCTTCTGGGTGCGGGGAGTCGGGAGAAATGAGCAGGAGCTGCGATCCAATCCCGCTGGTCTCTGGGATGCATGCAGAAGGCATTCTACAGCTTTTTTGAACTTGGAAAGTGGGTGGAGCTGGAACCTATTGGGAGGACCTAAGCTAATGAACAAACTCGAAACGCACAGGGTTTTAAAGCCGGAAAATGCCTCTGGAAGCTGGTAATCAGGGCCCCACCACTGTGGGAGAATACAGGGAAGGAACAACCTCTCGGTTCCCAGGGTGTGACTGTCTCTGACTTTGTCTGCGGGGTGCGAGCAGACATCATTGGATTGATTTCCATGAAGACACAGACAAGTAGGACAGATCCCATCAACCGCACAGACCCATCCATCTGTGGCCTCAGGGAATTATTTGGAGGGTCCAGACATGTGTCCCACGAAGTCTGGCAAAAGCGTCAGGCTCCAAACTCTGCAGAAATTGAATGCTTGCACAGCAAACCCACCCAAATTATAATCAAATAAACTAGGAAAACAAGACTGGGTATCCACAGAAACTAGCTAGTAACTTCTTGCCCCCACAATACTCAAGTGCAGAAGGGTGCCTTTTTCCACCGCCCCCCACCCTGTTTCCTATCCCCACAGTGCCACCTGGTGTCCAGGCAATATATTGTAATGTGTGTGTGTGTGTGTATTGTCTTTTGTTGTTTTTGTTTTTGTTTTGTTGTTAATGTTTTTCCTTTTGTTGTTTTTCCTGATATCAAGGATTCTATCTTTGTTAATGGGATTCCTTCTCTTTTCTCCTTTTTCTTCTTTTCCCTTTTTTACTTTTATCATCTTTGCTTCATAAACCTCTTTTCTTTTTTTTTTTTTTTTTTTTTTTTTTTTGAGATGGAGCCTCAAGCTATTCTCGTGGGTAGAGTGCCATGGCATCACGGTCACAGCAACCTCCAACTCCTGGGCTCAAGCGAGTCTCCTGCCTCAGCCTCCCAAGTAGCTGGGACTACAGGCGCCCGCCACAAGGCCTGGCCATTTTTTGGTTGCAGCCATCGTTGTTGTTTGGCGGGCCCGGGCTGGGGATTCGAACCCGCCACCTTAGGTGTATGTGGCTGGCGCCTTAGCCATTTGAGCCACAGGCGCCGAGCCAAATCTCTTAAACAATAACAAAGAAAAACCTTATTTTGGGGAGGGGGTCTCTTTTGTTCTATCTTTCTCTATTTTATTTCTGGGACAGAGCCTTGCTCTGTGGGCTGGGTTGGGCACTATAGGATTTGACTGGCTCATGGAGGCCTCCAACCCCTGGACTAGGGCACTCCTCTAGCTTTGGCCTCCTTAAAGACCATATTAGCAGGTACCCACCACAACACATGGCTGATTTTCTTCTATATTCATTGGAGGGCAACTCTTGCTCTTGATCAGAGAGTTAAGGAGCCCCTGACTGCAGGAGACCCACCTACCCTGGATTCCCAGAGTCCTGGGATTGTGGGTATTAGTCACCACACCCTGCCCACCACCATCATTATTCTCATTTTTCTCTTTCTGTATTTCTTCTCTTCTTTTTTTAATAAAACTTTTTTCTCCATTATCACTCTTTTCTCTTCCTTTTGTTCCTGTACCAAAACACCACTCTAAAACCCAAGCACAGAGACAAAGAAAATTAAGGAGAGGAGGAAGAGAATGGATACAGCAAAGGAAGGAAGTCAAAAGAAGATAACACAAGAGGAGGAACTAAAATAAATTTTGATGATATGAAAACCCAGACCAGAACAATCCCCTCAAAAGCTTATAGGGCACCTACCACAATAGATCCCACATATAAAGAAATTATGGAAATGACAACAAGGGAATTTAGAGTATGGATGGCAAAAATGATGACAGGAATTGGAAAGAAAGTGGAAAACCACCAAAAGGAAATCCTAAAATTGACTCGGGAAATGAATGAAAGACATAATGAAATTAGAAAGGATATTTTAGAGCTTAAAGAATTGAAGGAGTCATTCAAGCAACTTAAAGATGCGGTAGAAAGTATAGAAAATAATAACAGGTGAAACCAAGGAAAAGAATCTCAGAGCTATAGGATAAGGCTCCTGAGGTAACTCAGGCATTTAAAGAGGCAGAAAAGAAGAGAGTAAAAAAAGAGCAATTGCTTAGAGAATTATGATACTTCACGAAGCATACAAACATATGAATTATAGGTATTGCTGCAGAAGAAGAGTGACCCAAATGTATGGAAGCTCTACTTGAAGATATTATAATTGAAAATTTCCCAAGCAACACCAAAGATTATAACACACTCTTTTTAGATGGATATTGAGGCTCCACGCTCAGAGCACAGTGGTTACAGCACCAGCCACATACACTGAGGCTGGTGGGTTTGAACCCGGCCCAGGCCAGCCGGACAACAATGACAACTGCAACAACAACAACAAAATAGTGGGGCATTGTGGCAGGCACCTGTAGTCCCAGATACTTGGGAGGCTGAGGCAAGAGAATTGTTTAAGCCCAAGAGTTTGAGGTTGCTGTGAGCTGTGACACCACAGCACTCTACCGAGGGTGACAAAGTGAGGCTCTGTCTCAAAAAAAAAAAAATAGATGGCTATTGAACCCCAGTTCATCTCAGTACAAACAGAGCACCTCCTAGACACATTGTAATGAATCTAGCCAAGGTCAAAAAGGAAAAGAGAATTTTGCAAGCAGCTAAGAGTAAGCAACTTCTTACCTAAAAATGGAAAAATATCAGGGTGACAGTGGACTTTTCAGATAACATTTTTCAAGCCAGAAGCGGATGGTCATCTACCTTTAACCTTTTTAAACAAAACAATTTTCAGTTCAGTGTTCTGTATCCTGCTAAACTAAGTATCATATTTGAAGGAAAAATCAAATATTTTACTGACATGCAAACCTTGAGGAAATTTTCCACAAGAAGAGCAGCTCTGTGGGAAGTACTCAGACCCATTCTTCACACTGACCAACACAATGAACCACAAGCAAAGTAGACATGCAGAAACTAAAGGACAAAGTCTAGCTTTCACAATGGTTCAAGGACTAAAACTAAGCAATGGACCTTCACAAAATAAGATGAACAGAACTCCATCATCGTTATTAGTTCTCTCAATAAATGTGAATGGCTTGAATTTCCCACTGAAGAGACACAGGCTGTCTGGCTGGATAAAAAAAGGACAGGACAACTATCTTCTGTATTCAGGAAACAAATCTAACCTCAAAAGACAAAAAACAAAAAACCTCAGGATGAATATTTCACACAAATGGAAATCAGAAGAAATGAGGGGGTCCTCATCTTATCTGCAAATATAAGTGGATTTAAAGCAACAAAAGTAAAGAAATGCAAAGATGGACACTATATACTGGTCAAGGGAATTTAACTAGAAGACAAATGAATTCATACATATGCTCCCAACTTAAATGCTCCCAGATTTATGAAACAAAATCTAAATAGTCAAACAATATGATATCCTACAATGCCGTAGCTCGGGACTTCAATATCCCACTGACAGAACTGGACAGATCTTCTTAACAGAAACTAAACAGTGTAGCAAGAGACTTAAATGCAACCCTCGAACAATTAGAATTAATAGACGGATACAGAGCATATCACACCAAAACTGCTCAATATATATTCTTCTAGATGCTCATGGATCATACTCCAAAATTGATCATATCCTCGGACACAAGTCAAATCTTAACAAAATTGAAAGAATAGAAATTATACCTTGTATCTTTTCAGACCATAAGTGAATAAAGGTAGAACTCAATTCCAACAAAAACCTTCATCCTTGCATAAAGTCTTGGAAACTACAACTTTATGCTGAATGACAGCTGGGTCAAGGAGGATATAAACAAGTAAATCATTAGATTCTATGAATATAATGACAGTGAAGACACAAGCTATCAAAACCTATGGGATATTGTAAAGGCAGTCCTAAAAGGGAAATTTATCACAATAGATGTCCACACTTAAAAAAAAAAAAAAAAAAACAGGAAAATCACACATAAAGAATCTAGTGAACCACCTCAAGGAACTGAAAAAGGAAGAGCAATCTAATCCCAAACCTAGCAGAAGAAAAGAAATAACAAAAATTAAATCAGAAATAAATGAAATTGGGGCTGCGCCTGTGGCTGAAAGGAGTAAGGCGCCAGCCCCATATGACAGCGGTGGTGGGTTCAAACCCAGCCCTGGCCAAAAACTGCAAAAAAAAAAAAAAAAAAAAAGAAAATAGTGAAATCAAAAACAAAATAATTATTCATAAAATTAATGAAACAAAATGTTGGTTCATCAAAAAGATAAACATAATTGATAAACCTTTGGCCAGATTAACTAGAAACAGAAAAGTAAAATCTATAATAACCTCAATTAGAAACAAAAAAAGTGGAAATAACAACAGATACCACCCAGATCCCCCAAATCATCTTTGATTACTACAAAAAAACTCTGAACTCAGAAATTTGACAATGTGGAGGAAATGAACGAGTACCTGGAATCACACAACCTACCTAGACTTAACCAGGAGGAAATATATCTCTTGAATAGACAGCACTGAAATTGCAGTAATAAAAAAAATTTTCCAATAACAACAACAACAACAAAAGCCCTGGACGAGATGGCTTCACACCAGAAAGATAATGAAGCCACAAGCTATCAAAACCTATGGGATACTGCAAAAGCAGTCCTAAAAGGGAAATTTATCACAACAGATGCCTTCATTAAAAACCAACCAACAAACAACAACAACAACAACAACAACAAAAACAGAGAGAGAGCACATCAACAATCTAATGAAGCATCTCATGGAAATGCAAAAGGGAGAGCTATCTAATCCCAAACCTAGCAGAAGAAAAGAAATAACAAAAAATAAATCAAAAATGAATTAAATTGAAAACACAAGAATCATTCAGAAAATTAAAGAAACAAAAAGTTGGTTCTTCAAAAAGATAAATATAATTGATAAACCTTTGGCCAGATTAACTAAAAATAGAGAAGTAAGATCTCTAATAACCTCAATCAGAAATGAAAAAGGGAAAACAACAGATACCATGGTGATATAAGAGATTATTTCTGACTACTACAAAAAACTCTATGCCCAGAAATTTGATAATGTGGAGGAAATGGACCAATATCTGGAATTATACCATCTCCCTACACTTAACCAGGAAGAAATAGACCTCTTTAACAGACTAACATCCAGCACTGAAATTAAAGACACAGTAAAAAATCTTCCAAACCCCCCCCCAAAAAAAAAACACTGGACCAGATGGCTTCACACCAGAATTCTATAAAACCTTCAAAGAAGAGCTTGTACTTATACTGCAAAAATTATTTCAAAATCTTGAGAATAAACCTTCTCCAACACATTCTATTAAGTAAACATCACCTTGATATCAAAACCAGGAAAGGACTCAATTAAAAAGGAAAACTACAGACCAATCTCACTAATGAATATTCATGTAAAAATACCCAATAGATTATAGCTGCACATTAAAAAAATATACATCACAATCAAGTAGGCTTTATCCCAAGCACACAAGATTGATTTAACATACACAAATCCATAAATGTAATTCACCACATAAATAGAAGCAAAAACAAAGACCACATGATCCTCTTGATAGGTGCAAAAAAAGCATTTGACAAAATTCAGCATCCTTTCCTAATAAGATCACTTAAGAATATAGGCACAGATGGGACATTTCTTAAATGGATAGACACCATCTATAACAAACCCACAACCAATATCATATTGAATGCAGCAAAACTGAAAGCATTTCCACTTAGAACTGGAACCAGACAAGGTAGTCAACCCTCACCACTACTATTCAGCATAGTTCTGGAAGTTCTAGCCAATGCAATCAGGCAAGAGAAAGAATGAAAAAAGGAATGGATATGAAAAGGATATTGAAGCCATTCAAGTGGGGGCAGAGGAGGTCAAACTCTTGCTTTTTTTGGATGATATGATCTTATACTTAGAAAATCCCACAGACTCAACCACAAGACTCCTGGAAGTGATCAAGAAATACAGTAATGTCCCAGGGTATAAAAAAAAAAAAATCAATGTCCTCAAATCAGTAGCCTTTGTATATGCCAATAACAATCAAATCAAGAAGCAAATCAAAGACACAATACCCTTCACAGTAGCTCAAAGAAAATGAAATTCCTGGGAATATATCTAACAAAGGAGGTGAAGGATCTCTACAGAAAGAATTAGGAAACCCTGATGAAAGAAATAGCAGAAGTCATTAATAAATGGAAGACATACTCCATACTCCATGCTCTTGGCTGGGAAGAATCAACATTGTTTAAATGTCTATCCTACCCAAAGCAATCTACAGACTCAGTGCAACCCCCATTAAAATACCAACATCATACTTTGAAGAACTGGAAAAAATTGTTCTTCATTTTGTAAGGAACCAGAAAGAAACCCATATGGCCAAGGCAATTATTAGTAATAAAAACAAATCTGGAGGCATCACTTTACCAGACTTCAGGTTATATTACAAGTCCACAGTGATCACAACAGCATGGTATTGGTACAAAAATAAAGGCAAACATCTATGGAAGAAAACAGAAAACCTAGAGAGGAAACCAGACTCAAACCACCATCTGATCTTCAACAAACAAATAAAAGCATATCCCGGGGAAAAGAATCTCTATTCAACAAATGGTGCTGGGAGAATTGGATAACCACATGTAAAACACTGAAACTGGACCTGCACCTCTCACCACCTATAAAAATTGACTCATGCTGGATAAAAGATTTAAATCTAAGGATATAACATGGTCAAAGCCCTAGGAGTAAATGTGGGAAAAACTCTTGATGATATTGGCCTGGAGAAAGATTTTATGAAGAAGACTCCATTGGCAATCTCAACAACAACAAAAATAAATAAATGGGACTTAATTAAGCTATAAAGCTTCTGCACAACTAAGGAAACAACAATTAAAGCAAAGAGACAACCTTCATAATGGGAGAAGACATTTGTATGTTTTGAATCCAACAAAGGCTTGATAACCAAAATCTACAGAGAACTGAAAATAATCAAGTAAAAGAACAAACAATCCCTTCTATCACTAAGAAGAGATATGAGCAGAACCTTCTCCAAAGAAGACAGATCAATGGCCAACAAACAAATGAAAAAAACTTCGTCATCCCTAATCATCAGAGAAATGCAAATCAAAACCACCTTGAGATATTACCTATCCCCAATAAGAATAACCCACATCACAAAGTCCCAAACCTGTAGATGCTGACAAGGGTGTGGAGAAAAGGGAACATTTTTACACCATTGGTGGGATTGCAAACTAATACAACCTCCCCTGTGGTAAGAAGAATAGAGAATCCTCAAGGAGCTAAAAGTAGACCTTCCATTTGATCCCACAATCCCATTACCAGGTACCTACCCAGAAGACAAAAAATCATTTTAGGACATAAGATATAGTGTCCATAGGAGCATTTTCAATAGAATGTTTATCACAGCTCAATTTACAATTGCCAAGATGTGGAATCACCCCAACTTCCCATCAACTTATGAATGGATTAACAAACTGTGGTATATACGTATACCATGGAATACTATTCACCCACAAAAAGATGGAGACTTTACAACTTTTGTTTTAGCTTGGATGGAGTTGAAGAACATTCTATTTCGTAAAGAATCACAAGATTTGAAATGCAAATATCCAATGTATTCAATACTAATATGCAACCAGTAGATGAACAAATATACAACCACACAAGTGAAAACACAATTAAACTCAAGTAGGAGAGGGGGAAAAGGGAGGGGGATTGGTAAGCCCTTACTTAACAGGCGCAATGTAAGGGTATATAGCTCCTGGGTGATGGGCACAACTACAACTTGGACTCTACCTAACAAATGCAAACAATGTACTCTAATTGTACCCTCTTATTAATCTGAAACTAAAGACGAAGAAAGAAAGTTCTTGTTTTTTCCCTTTATAGTCAAGCTCTCCCCTCAACCCTAATCTTTGGAAACTACCAATATCTTTTCTTGTTTTTTTGAGGGTTTTTTTTTTTGTGTGTGTTTGTTTTTTTCAGACAGAGTCTCACTCTGTTGTCCTGGCTAGAGTGCAGTGGCATCATCATAGCTCACTGAAACCTCTAACTCCTGAGCTCAATCAATCCTCCTGACTCAGTTTCCCAAGCATCTGAGACTACAGCTGCCCACCACAACACCTGGCTAATTATTTTTACCTTTGATAGGAATTGGGTATCCCTTTTTGCTCAGGCTGGTCTTGAATTTATCAAATGATCTTCCCACCTCAACTTTCCAGAATGATGGGATTATAGGCATGAGCCATCATGCTTGGCCCTAATATCTTTTCAGTCACTATAATTTTGTCACTTCAAGACCATAATATACGTGTAATAACACAGTATGTGAACTTTGAGATAGGCTTCTCTCACTTAGAATAAGGCTTTGAGATTGGTCCAAGTATTGTGTGTATCAAATAATTTGTTACGGTTGAGTATTATTCCATTGCATCAATATACCATAGTTTCTTTATCCATTAACCTTTTGAAAGACATTGGGATATGATTTTTAAGTGTACAATTTAGTAGCACTAGTAACATTCACAATGTACAATTATCACCATTTTCTATTTTCAAAACTGTTTCAGGGCAGTGCCTATGGCTCAGTGAGCAGGGCAACAGCCCCATATACCGAGGGTGGCATGTTTGAACCCAGCCTCGGCCAAATTGCCACAAAAAAAATAGCCAGGCATTGTGACAGGTGCCTGTAGTTCCAGCTACTTGGGAGGCTGAGGCAAGAGAATCACCTAAGCCCAGGAGTTGGAGGTTGCTGTGAGCTGTGATGTCACAGCACTCTACCGAGGGCAACTAAGTGAAACTCTGTCTCTAAAAAAAAAAAAAAGAAAGAACGAAAAGAAATTATAATGAGATATCACCTAACTGCAATGAGAATGACTTCTGTCAAAAAATCCAAAAATGGCTCGGTGCCTGTAGTTCAGTGGTTAGAGCACCAACCACATACACTGCAGCAGGTGCGTTCAAACCCAGCCTGGGCCTGATAAACAACAATGACGACAACAACAACAAAAGTAGCCAGGCCTTGTGGTGGGTGCCTGTACTCCCAGCTAGTTGGGAGGCTGAGGCAAGAGAATCACTTAAGCCCAAGAGTTTGAGGTTGCTGTGAGCTGTGACACTACAGCCCTCTACTGAGGGTGACATAGTGAAACTCTGTCTCAAAAAATATATATCTGAAAGTACAGATGCAAAGAGAAAGGAACACTTATATACTGTTGGTGGGACTGCAAACTAGTACAATCCCTATGGCAAGTCATATGGCGATACCTAAAGAACTAAAAGAAGACCTACCATTTGATCCAGCAATCCCACCTTTGGGTATTTACCCACAGGAAAACAAAGTCATTGTATGAAAAAGATACATGTACTTGAATATTTATTACATCAAAATTCACAATTGCAAAGATGTGGAATCAACCCAAGTGGCCATTAACACACAAGCAGTTTAATAAAATTTGGCATATGTATACCATGGAGTATTACTCAGCCATAAAAAATGACAAATTAATACCTTTTATAACAATCTCCGTGAAACTGGGGCCCATTCTTCTAAGTTAAGAATTGCGAGAATGGAAAAACAAATGCCACGTGTACTCACTGTTAAACTGGAACTAACTGATCAACATTCACCTGCACATTTAGTAGTAAACCTCAAGGGAAAGCAAGCAGGTGGTTGAGGGGCAAGAGAGGAGGGGTATATTCCCACATAACAGGTAAAATACACACTATTCAGGTGATGGGCACACTTATAACTCTGACTCAAACTGTACAAAAGCAAGTCATGTAACCAAAACATTTGTACCCCCATAATATTCTGAATTTTTTTTTACTTGAAAAGAAAAAAGTAGGAAATAAAGGGAACTTCCTGTACATTATAAGGGCATTTATGAAAACCCACAGCTCACACGTACTCAATGGTGAAGGACTGAATACTTTCCCCTAAGATCAGGAATAAAACAAGATACCCACTTTCACCACTTCTATTCAACATAGTATTGGGCGACAGAAAATAGTAGCTCGTTCAAATTGCAAAGGAGGAAGCAAAACTATCTATATTCATGAATAAGATCTTATATATAGAAAATCCTAAGGAGTCCATACAAATATTAAAGGTAATAGACAAAATCAGAAAAGTTCCAGGGAATGAGATCAAGATAAAAATGACTATGTTTTTTACAAGGATAGGACCTCTTTATAGTTGCTTGAAATTACCTTTCAAGCAGGAAATGAATAAGCAAGAAACCGGTAGATGATCTGATACATGCCCACATGAGAAGAAAAACTCAATTCAATTCAAACTGGGGGGAGGGAGAACTGGGGAGCAGGAGAGGAGAAGAAGGGACGACTGGTGTGCTCCCACTTAATGGGCACAATGTAGAGGTATAGGGCACACCTTCTGGATGCAGGACATCTGGTAAGATGGACTCTACGTAACAAAGTCAAATATTGTGACCTGGTTTATTTACCCTCACACTAACCTGAAATACTGAAGTATTTTTTCACAGCACACCTAAGATCCTCTCACAGCACACCAGTGTACCACAGCCGACCAGATGAAAATCCCTGATTTAGACATTTTAAGGACTATTAGGCAGACCCACAGTCTGAGTAGACATAGATACCCAGAGACCCAAAGCATCATCATGGCCCCTTGTCAGAGTAGCAACATATGGGGACCAGGTAATAAATGGAGTCCTGGCCAAGATCCAGCCCACAAGTCTCCTGAGGACAAGAACTCAGTGGTCATTATCCTAGTCTCCAAGTTTACAGTTTGGTTGCTGTGCCACCCACTACTTTGTGTCTTTAGCCAGTGAGATAAAAGCTATCATTGTGTGGAAGGCGGAGTAGAAACCTCTGGTACTAACCCACCACCATCACCACCCCTGGCCAGATAGTAATTCAGGTCCCCTGGAGTCGGGGAGTATGCAGGTTAGTGTCATTAAAAATCTAGGAACATTGGGGTGGTGATTCTGATTGTATCTCCATTTAATTTACCAGTTTTGTGCCTGTAAAAACCAGATGGATTCCAGGAGATAATTGTAGACCTCAGCAAGTTCACCCAAGTAGTGGCTCCAATCACAGTTGTCGTGTCAGACATGGTATCTTTGTGGGAGCGGATTAATACAGCCTAAAATATACGTTGTGGGGCCATTGATTTGGCAAGTTCTTTCTTTTCTATCTCAATCAGAAAAGAGAATCCAAAAGACTCAAATGGAATAGAAAAGAGTATGCATTTACAGTTTTTCCCCAGGGGCTCCCCTACTCTCTGTCACAATTCCGTCTGAAGAGAGTAATTGCAGGTTCCATCCTGCAGAACCTCTACTTAATCTGTTATATTGAAGGTGTTTGGTTGATCAGACCAGATGAGCAAGAAGTAGCCAGTGCTCCACCTTTTGGTAAGACTCTGAGGGTAGAAGATAAACATGAAGATTCAGAGGCTTACTAGATCCATAAAAGTTTTAGAGGTCCAGTGGTCAGGGGCATGCTGGGGCATTCCCTCCAAAGTAAAAGACAGATTCTCCCACATTGCACCTCCTGCCACAGAGAAGGAATCATGACACTTGGTGGGCCTCTTCAGGTTCTAGAGGACCCTCCTCTATCCTTATAGAACATTCTAGTGACCAGGAAGGCTATCAGCTATGCTTGACCACGGCAGCAAAGGGTTCTGCATCAGGTCTAGGCTGCCATTTAAATCACCCTGCCATTTGGGCCATACAGTCTAGCAAATCATGCAGTGTTGGAGGTATTCGTGGTGGGAAAAGAAGCAGTATGGAATCTGTGGCAAAACCCTATGGGACAATCACAATGCAGGCTTCTAGGTTCTGGAGCAAGGCCATGCCATCTGCAGAAGAGAAGCACATGGCTTTTGAAAAACAACTTTTGATATGCTCTTGGCCCCTGGTAAAAATAAAACTCCTGACCACAAGATGCCAAGTGATCATGCAAGTAGAACTGTCTGTCGTAAGCTGGATCTTTTCAGACCCACTAAATCATAAGGTCAGGTGGACCAGCAACAATCCATCAGAAGATGATAAGGTAATGATAATAAGATAATGATTATGAGCAGGATGACAGGGCACAAGTAAACTGTAAAACCTGTAGCACATACCACTATCATACTAGTGCCCTTCTTTCGTTTATGTCTACGGCTTTCTGGGGACGGCATCCCATCAACTAAAGGAGAAAGAAAAAGCTCGGTATAAGGATTGGTTGGTCAGTATGCAGATCTTAGCCCAAAATGGACAGTGGCTACATTACAGACTCATTTCGGGGATGGTGGGCTTGAAAGACAGTGCCAGGGGAAAATCCTCCAAGGGGCAGAACTTTTCGTGATAAATTTTATTACCCACCTTGGGAGGCAAGAGAAGGTGCCTGAGATCAAAATATTTATGAATTTATGGTCAGTGGTGAGTGGCCTGATCAGCTGTTAAGGGGTTTGGAAGGAAAAAAAAACCTGAAAAGTTGGAAACAAGGAGATCTGAGGTAGAAGAGGGACATGGATGGACACGTGAAAGTGAGCATTGAGCATGGAGGGCTTTGTGTTGCATATTGACACCACTAGAAAGCATCTAGCTAGAAGTAGCATTGAACAACCAAGCAGACAAAATGGCTTGGGCAGTTGACATTAACCAGTGTCTGTCATGGGCCAACACAGTATAGGCATGATGGGCCCATGAACAAAGTGGCCACAGTGGCAGAGATGGAGACTACAAATGGGTCCAACAGCACGGACTTCCACTTACTAAGGCCGATCTAGCTATTGCCACTGCAGAATACTCAACCTGCCAACTACAGAGACCAATACTGAGCCCTTAATATGGCACCATTCTTTGAGGAGACCAGCTTGTCGCTTGGTGGCAAGTTCACAATATTATGCCCCTTCCATCCTAGAAGGGCCAATGGTTCATTCTCATAGGAAGAGACACATATTTCCAGTATTGGTTTAACTTTCCAGCCTGCAGGGTCTCAGCCAGCACCCCTATCTCAGGATTTCAGGAGTATTAGATCAACCAGCATGGGGTCCCACATAACATCAGGACAGACCAGGAAATCAACTTTACAGTAATCCTGTAAAGGATTGGGGCCCAGGGTCATGGGACTCACTGATCGTATTACACACAGCACCATCCAGAGGCTGCCAGTCCGGTAGAGCATTAGAACAGCCAGCTGAGCTACATTTCCCTGAGTTTCATTCCCTTGCCTGTATGTTTCCAATTAGAGTGGCTGGCCCACAAGAGATGCTTGAAGATTTGGTGAGCCTTAATGAAGTAGGAGCCATATAGTTACTATGTTGTAAAATCAGCACGGGGCCACCAGGTGCAGTGGTAGCTCATGCACATTGTCACTTAGCTACTGGCTCCCCTCATCATTGTGTGGCAACAACCAGGCTGGCAGCTGCTGCTACACCTTCCTCCCAACCCTCCTTCAGCTTCTCAGACTCCTGGACAAAGGCCAGGGGTGCGTGCAGCCGTGGGCAGGGCACCCGCTTCCCCTGCAGGTTACTTGCATCATCCAAGTTGGAGATAACGGGAGACCAATAGAGATTCCAGTTCATCCTCCCGGGTTCCAGCTCGTGCTTCTGGGTTCTAGTTTGTCTTTGTCCTCCTTCCCTTTACATTTGTTGTGCCCTCCTGACCGCCCTGCACATTTCAAGTGGCAGCATTAAATGCCAAGACTGCGGAGACTGTTTCCACAGTCCCATTCCTACAAATCAGTAAGGTCCAATTTCTGATGTCTAGGCAAATAGATATGATATAGATATAAAAATAAAATCTCTTGATGGCTCCACATTTTAAATTTAATCCTAATTTATACAGGAACGTTGTGCCCTGTAACTCTTGGTGGGGTCCAGGACATGATGCACCAAAACATAATAACTTGACCTTTGAAAAAAACAGTCACTGTTCCTTTGGGTCCTTCATTTCTGAAGCCTCCTGTGCCCCGTAAAATATATGAAATTATTGGTAGGCTTTTCTCTTGTTAATCTGTCTTTTGTCATAGCGGCCTGAGCCATGAAACTAGCGATGGGTGAGGGAAGAAATCGTTTCTCCCCTACACACTACGGAGCTGGAGGAGCCAGTCTTCAGTGCCGAGGCATCTTCTCCAGGGACAGCCATCGTCCCACTGAATTGTAAGCTGTAGCTGCTGCCTGGGTACATTAGGCTCCTTGGGCCAGAGACCAGCAGGCCAGAAGAGGGGTCACTGACTTGCAGTGGCAATTCATCCTAATTATTCGGGAGGAAGTAGGGCTGCAGTTCCACAATGGGGACTAGGGAGAGCTATGTGTGCCACCTGGGCATATCTTAGTATTTTCCTTGCCAAATTGTGACTTTCAGTGGGCAGGTACAGTAGCCCAGCCTAAAAAGAGCATAATAACCAGGTGGCTTAGCCCCTCAGAAATGAGGGTCTGGGTCAGGTCAGCCAGGCAGCCATCAGGGCCACCAGAGGGCAGTGGCTAAGGGCGAGTGTGACCTGGAATAGATAGGAGGGGGCACATACTATGTATCACTTGCAGCCCTAAGACCAACTGCAGCAGTGGGGGCTGCAGCTCAGCCCACTAACATCACTCCTCTGCACTTCCCCTCTGGGAGAGAGGCCTGAAGGAATCCAGAGGGAGAGGCGCAAGCAATGGACTGTGGTAGACACGAAATGCACCACTAAGGTCTACCTCAAGAAGGGATTTGTTGCCCAGGGTGGGGAGTGAGGTCCTCAGTCTCCAACTATCAGCTCCTTCAGGGGCAGCCTTACCTGCAGAGAGCTGCTTGACCCCAGGCTATATCCTACCAAAGGCAGCCTACATCTGGCAACTGAGACAGGAGGATAAAGGCATTTCCACCCAATTCAGGGTGCGCCGAAGAACAATATTCCAGAACTTCTTACCAAGGTTGCTGAGGCTGTCAGCCTCGCACAGCAATTCAGCTTCTCTCTCTGCCCCATCCTGTTTCCTCCCCTTTTCCTTCATAGGTGTTGATCCCTCATAAACACGGGGCACCCCAAACTCCATCTCAGTATCTTCTACCAGTGAACCCAACTGGGCAAACTTCACATCTCTTGCTTTTTCTAGTACACCACTCTCCCCTGGCTCCAACATAGGAGCCTCTTTACTCTGAGCAGTTTATTTATAAACATGCCTTAATGCAACCCAGAGGAAAGATTTAAGATAACTCTTGTTTTATGGGGGGGAAAGTCCTTATGTTACATGCAAATATATTTTTGTATTCATTAAAACCACATAAAAGTATATTATGGATTTTAAAAGGTTGATTACCTCAAAACCAGAAATGCCCTTTGGGCTCTCTGCTGACATAACCCACATTTATGAACACCGAAAACAGCTTTCCAGATTCTCTTTCACTTCATTATATAAAGGGGAGAGGCTGTTTTGTACAATCTTGAATAAATTTGTAAGTGTTAGGGAACACATTTTGTCTTGTTATTGAAGATATTTTAATAAAAAGATCTTGAAACATTTTTGTCAAGAATTGTCTCAATTATGAGTGAATAGAACACGATTCCTTTATTGTAACTTTGAGAAACTTACTAGAGGATCAAGGAAAGAATAAGAGGAAAACATAAATCATCAGGTATAATTAACATTCTCTAAGCACCAATGGGAGATTTACAGCATTTCTTTTTCTCAAAAACTAGCTAACTTACAATGAAAACACTTTAGGAGGCAAGGAATCTCAGGGGGGAAAGGGATGAAATAGGATAAATAATTTTGAATTATAAAAATCAGACCCCAACGCTACAATGAGTTCATCAAAGAGTCCTGGTTATTTGTTCATTTGGTACCATCAGCACTGACCCTTTCTTTAGTTAGGGAGCTGTCAGTTTGGCTTTCTATTTAAATTGCTTTTGTTTATGTTACCGTTACACTTTATCACTATAGGAATAGAATGTTGCGTCATTCATATAGACCTGCCATTAGAAGTCACATACACTGTATGGTCTTTCCAATAAGAGAAATCATCACTGCTCAGCTCAGCCATTTGTGAGATAAGTAACTGACGTTGAGTCTATGTTACAGTATTACACCAGATTGTCTTTGGGAAAGTTAAATAATCTCTATGGTGACTGAACCTTTAGCTCATTAATTTTAGTACTAAACATAGTCTAATATAATGGAACAAGCACCAGAATGGAGTTGGATAGGCTTGGTTTGAATCTTAGATCCACCATTGGCTAGCTGCGTGATGACTCAGTCATTTAATATTGCTAAGCCTCAGTCTCCTCATGTGTAAAATGAGTGGCAATCAAGGATTTTTGTGCAGATTACACAAGACAACACACATGGAAGTGTGTGACACACAATAAAAATAAGATTTGGGGCCAGGTTCTGTGGCTCACACTTGTAATCCTAGCACTTTGGGAAGCTGAGGCAGGAGGATTGCTTGAGGCCAGGAGTTTGAGACCAGCCGGAGGCAAGATCAAGACGTCATCTCTACAAAAAGAAAGGAAGGAAGGAAAGAAGGAAGGAAGGAAGGAAGGAAGGAAGGAAGGAAGGAAGGAAGGAAGGAAGGAAGGAAGGAAGGAGAAAGAAAAGAAAAGAAAAAGATTAGCTGGGAGTGGTGGCAGGCACTTGTAGTCCCAGCTACATGGGAGGCTGAGGCAGGAGGTTCACTGCACTCTAACCATGTGACAAAGCAAGATCCTGTCTCAAAAAAAAATTTTTTTTTTCATAACTAAGCTCTAACCAATAGTCCAAATGCAGGCTAGGGTAATATGACAGAAGGACAATCTCTTAGGTATGTCTCCTGTTATGGTCTGGAATATCCATGACAACAATCAAAGTCAACAGGCATGGGCTGAAAGGCAAAAGAAATGCTTCAAGGATACCCCAAAACATATCCTCAGAGGACCAGGTATAAGCCTAGTCTCCTGGGAAATGACAACCTGAGCCCAATAAAACATAATAATCATTAAAAGGGTAGGTGTGATCAAAGGTGTCGTTCAGGGCAGAACCCTGAATAGTAGCTCTGACCCTCTGACCACTATACAGGGGAAACCCCACCTTGGTACTCAGTATTGCAAAGGAGGGCACACCTACAATACACAGATAACTATAGCCTCAGTGTCTTAGGAGTACAAAAAACGAGACAATGGCTTATTCTTATCTTAGCAGCTGTAGTAGTGGGTCTCCAGCTGCACAGCTCCCTGTGCCAAGGGGAAATGGAAAATAATAGCTTCTCTTGTCTCCAATCCCTTTTCCTAGATGAGTTCGTTCCCACTGGAGCACTAGAGCAGGGCTTTCTTCTCACTCTGATCCTCGGCCTGCCAGGGCCAGGGGCCAACCTTACACAGACCTGATTGCAGGGGGGCTGGCGAGGCTCTTACCCAAGAAATTCCCTTTACAGGATCTTTCCTGAGGCCAGAAAGGCCATCACAACAGATTCATTACTTTGGCTTAAGGCTTCATATACCAATGAAATCAAAATATCCTCCCTGCAACCTGTTCCACCTTCCCAAACATATATACAAATCATTGATATACATATTATGAATGAGTTGGTATTCTCCAGAGAACATGGTAAGTGTAAAGAGCTTGGTGAGAGTAACAGCTGGGAGGAGATAGATAGACTTGGCCAATTTCCCCTTGTCAGTTAGGCAATAATGATGATGATAACAAAGGTGACCTTTATTGACTATGTTACCTCATCTTAACCTCCCAACACACTATTAACTCTGTCTTACAAGATGAGGAAACTGAGCTACAGAGAATTATGCAACTTGCCCAAGGTCACACGGCTAGTGGATAACCAAAGTTTGTCTACTTAATCTCTACACCATGTGCTTCTTTCTTTGGAGAGAAGGGGAACTATGGTGTTTCTCTTTTGTATATCCCTTTGAAACCAGACCAATCACAGTAGATTTGGCTGGATTATTATGACTACAATCTCTTAAGTCTTTTGTTTTCAATCCCCCCCCAAAAAAAATTGATGGCAGACAAAGGTACAGTAGCACCCGCAAAATTGTCTTCTGCAGCTTGGTGCCTGGACTCTGGTCTTTATTTGTATCATGAGAACGTCATTCTCCAGTCTATCTGTAAATGAGCAGTAATGTTGAAATTCATGGTTGTTTTCAGAGTGGAACCTCAAACAGCACTTTAAAAATCAGCAACACGTAACATCCCAGTACTTTTTAATTCATTGCTATTAAAAGTCCTCTTTGAAGCCAAATAGACCTTCCACATTCACATTCCAGAAATGCCCCTATCCCCTTTCCCTTTGCTTTGCCTGGAAAAATTCTTATCCCTTCAAGTCCAAGCTCAAATGTCACCTCCTTTATGAAGCCATTCCCAGCTTTTTTTTGGGGGGGGGAACAGAGTCTCACTATGTCACCCTCAGTAGAGTGCAGTGGCATTACAGCTCACAGCAACCTCAAACTCTTGGGCTTAAGCCTCAGTGTCCCAAGTAGCTGGGACCATAGGTGCCAGCCACAATGCCCAGCTATTTTTTGTTGCCATTGTCATTGTTGTTCAGCTGGCCCAGGCCAGGTTCAAACCCACCACCCTCAGTGTATGTGGCTGGAGCTGTAACCACTGTGCTACAGGTGCCGAGTCCATTCCCAACTCTTAAGGCAGAATGCATTAGCCCTCCTCTATGTCTCCACAGCACTTTTTATTAGCATTGCTAGTATAGCTCTTTTGTTTTGGTTAGTTGCTTACATAAATCCTTTTGTCCTCACATCCCCAGCCCAGCTCCTTCCATATTTTACCAAATCTAAAACTCCAATTGTAAGATACACCATTATTTCATAAACGACTAAGAAAAAAAACAGCAACAATTATACGATGCCATATCATCAATTTGGGGACTACATCCTGAATTCAGGAAAGTCAAAATGTTTTGGAAATAAAGCTATGGTACTTAGTGTTCAGCAAGTTATTATAGAAGTGGACTGTGAACCCAGCTGGAACAGATATTCCTAGAGCACTGTGACAGTCCATGCTTCCTACTAAGTAAGGGACTGGAAGTTGGTGGCGAATGGTGTCTGGTTGTGCTGCTGATTTCAAATATTTTGCCCAACAGATTAAAGAGATGAGTGGCCTGATGTGTCATCTCTGTTAAAAAACAAAGACAGAAATAAAGATCTTTGTCTCCCATTCAGTATACTAAAAGGTACAGTGACAATATATTCTGATCAAAATTGGGGGACACTTAATGCAACAAGAGTGATTACAGAGGCAATGGTGGGGACAGAATATTTGTGTCTGTCTTGATTCTGGTTACGCCAGTTCAACCCACTGCTGCTCCCGTCTGTCTACGGAAAGGACCAGTAGCTGCCCTGCAGCTTTCTCCCAGCTTTTTCCAGCCCTGCTCTTAATTTGATGTGATCCCTTCCCACGTCCAAACTGTTGGCTCTATGGCCTTGTTTTCCCTTTGTCCTTGCCATTTGAAGTTGGTGATTATATTATCTCCCTGGGTAATGTCTGGACCGAGGCTTTCAGTAGGGCCTTTCCATAGGGTGGGTCTTGCTGGGTCTTAGCATCCCACTCTGCCTCACCAAGAATCTGTCGTCCAGTTCCACCCCAGAAACACAAACCCTGCCCCCACCCTAGAGCTGGGCTAAACCAGGCACTTATCTTGGCTGAACCTCCTTCCACCACACTCCTTCCCTGCCCCCAAGCACACACACACATTCATGCAAGATAAACCACATTGTCGCTGAAAACCTTAAGTGTATGGTTGCTTGACAAAAATTCTCCTGGAATAAAAGTTCCTCTTTAGAAACAGAATTGTACTGAGAGGATTAAGCCTAGTGGCTTAATTAACACAATGCAAAATATTTTAAACACATAAGCAGCTCTGCACACCAGCATTCAGGGAATGGGGGTCTTTATGGGAGCAAGGACAAAGGGGTAATTTTTTTTTTTGAGACAAAGTCTTACTATGTCACCCTCGGTAGAGTGCTGTGGCATCACAGCTCACAGTGACTTCAAACCCTTGGGGTCAAGCAATTCTCTTGCCTCAGCCTCCCAAGGAGCTGGTACTACAGGTGCCCACCACAACGCCCAGCTATTTTTTTGTTGCAGTTGTCATTGTTGTTTAGCTGGCCTGGGCTGGGTTTGAACCCGCCAGCCTCGGTGTATGTGGCCAGCACTGTAACCATTGTGCTACGGGCACTGAGCCCAAAGGGGTAATTTTTAAGGGGCTAATAAAGAAGGAAGCATAATATGGCAAAGAGTCCCTAGGTTGCTTTTGTGCCTAGACTCTTGGTGGGAAGCAAAAAACCTGAAAGCCATCTCCCCCTTTGAAGCAGGCTCCCAGTGCCCAGGTTAAATTTATCAGGATTAAGACAGAAAGCTCCAAAGATTATCTCTTCCAATTTAGTCCAATCTTCCCAGGCCAGGCAATTCTTGCTTAGCCTCTGAGTCACCTTCGTTTGTCTCCGTTCAGTGCCATCCCCAACCTTAATGAGTAAAGAGGAAACAAGAGAAGGGAAGAGAAATAACCTCACTTTCTCTGTTGATTTATTATTCATAGTATTTGGAGATGTTTGAACTATAAAAAGGAGGCTGCTTACTTTGAAAGGAGGGTCTGCAAGGTAGGTCCCCCAAAGTATTAGAACCGAACACATCCAATGCCATAGGAGTTTTACTTCCAAACAGATATAGTTACACTTGCAAATAAAATAATTGAGATTCAATTACAGAACATCAGAACTGAACAGAATCTCGGCGATAGATCTGCTGCCTCATTTTATAGATGAGGACTTCCAGGCCTAGAAAGTTAACTAGCTAGTTAACGGCAGAGCAGGTACTAGAACCAAACTGTCCTGACTCCCAGTCCAGGAATTTTCCCATCAGGAAAGATACCTAAGCCCTTACAATTGCATCCTACCCTCAAGGTCATTATGAAAGTTTTGCTATCCACAAAATCAAGAAATATAAAATCCACGTAGAAGGAAACAAATGAAGCCCTCCCAGCCACATGGATAAGCCAAGCAAGTTGAAATTTGCAGGGGTGAATCAGAAAGGACACTGTCAATTGTTGTGTTTCTTGGAAGTGAAATAATGGACCAGAACACAGTCTGTCTCAAAACTTTTGTAGTGACCTGTGTAGTCTGCAATTACATTTGGTTCACTGGACTTAAAAACACCATGCAAATAGAGCTCCAATTACAAGAATTCTTGAAGACTGATACAAACAAATGCAAAGAATCAAGTGGCCCATCACTTCACCAAAGGATTGAGGTAGATCATCTCTATAAGTACAAAACAAATTGTCATTCCCTGAGCCCCTTTCATGGCTGGATTACCATATAAATCAAGCTGGTTCACTAAGAGCTTACCTAGACGACGTTCAACACCTTTCCCCGTGGTCCCAGCCAGACAGAAAACTTAAGAAATTTTCCCCTGGTCTAATTTTGGAAGAACTGTGTAAACAACGCCCCTTGCTGGTCAACATAAGGAAACGCAAAGCCACTGCTGACAAAAGCAGGGCTCTAACAAGGTCACAGCAATGTCTCTAACTCATCTTCTACTCTATGGGAACCATGGCCAGGTCAAAAGACAAAGCACGGGGAAAACAGCAGGGGGAAGGAAAAAAAAGTGCATTTTTTTTCCCTGAGATGTTTATATGTGCCTAACTACAGTTAGACCCCAAAGAAGGCAGATACATTTTTGGTATCCTACTAAGTCTGAACAGGCAGTTATCAGACCCATGTACATATGCTATGCTTATACACATAAGCAAGATTTTTATTGTTAACATCAATGATCACTGTGGGAAGACTATTCACGGGTCAAGTATCTATTACTCACAAGATCATAAAATGCAGGCCAGGTGTGGTGGCTCACGCCTGTAACCCTAGCACTCTAGGAGGCTGAGGAGGGTAGACTGTCTGAGCTCCTGGTTCCAAAACCAGCCTGAGTAAGAGCAAGACCCCGTCTCTAAAAATAGCCAGGCGTTGTGGCAGGCGCCTGTAGTCCCAGCTACTTGGGAGGCTCGGGCAAGAGAATCACTTGAGTGGAAGAGTTTGAGGTTGCTGTGAGCTACGATGCCAGAGCACTCTACCGAGGATGACAAAATGAGACCCTATCTTAAAAAGTAAATCATAAAATGCCTGTTGATTTGTATTCATAAACAATTTGATGAACCATTACGTGTTTTTGAGTGAAAAAATATATGTATATGTATATGAGATTTTCAAAGATTCATCTCTACTCGGACTCTTTTTCAATCACTGGAAAGAGAAAGCAGAAGGCTTGTGATTAACATCTATGTCTTTTACGATGCTCTGATTGGCCAAAAATGAAAATGATGTCTTATTAACATGCATTTTAAGTTCGTACACAAAGAAAACACAATACACACTGATTTGGCTCAACAACTTGCCTGAGGAAAGGCTTTTTTTTTAAGTTTTAAAAAAAATCCCCACTAAAGGGGTCAAAGGCACTTGATGTCGTTACCACTGAAGCGAAGTGTTTCCTAAGCAATTCCAGGGCTCTGTTATTTCTCGCCTGTAGGGACTTCTCAGCTCTTAGTTCATTCTTGATGGCATTGAGCTCTCCGCGGATCTTCTTTATTTCTACTTCATAATACAATTTCATTTCTTCTTTTAGGAGTGTATTTCCAACCTCCGTCTGATGTTTCAACTTCCTAACTGCGTCTTTTAAGTCTTTGTTTTCTTGGTCCAACTTCTGGATGACTTCTTTGGCTTGCTGGAGCTCGTCAGTTAAGGATTTTACGTTTCTTGATTTTTCAGATAGGTCATTTCTCAACGCTTGCATTTTCCAGTCGCTCTTTGAAGTATCCTTCCCTTTTTCTTGGAAATTTAGGGGTTTTGTGGGTACTTCCTTTTTGGAGTTCAAAAGCTCCTTCTCAGCACTTTCAAATTCTTCTTCTATCTTTCGGCATTTCATATTAAGTTCTTCTAGTTCTTCATTCAAAATATTCAGGCGAACTTTTGGAGACATTCCTTCGGTAAATTTCTTCCTCTTGTCCGGTGGTGGTGGACTTGGTGATTTCTTTGTATTCCAGGTAGAGGGCTCTTCTGTGCTGTTAAAGCTTGCTTCTGTTGCAATATCCACAACAGAAGATTGGCAGGAGACAGAATTGGTTGTGTCCACTTGACTCTTTGCCATGTTCATCTTTCTCTCTCTTAAATTTGGTTCTTGTTCTTTGTCATTGCGTTGGGAAATATATTCCTTCTTCTTAAATGCATTTTCTTCCTGAAAGTTTCGGCCAGACATATTGTAAATTCCTTCTGTTCTCTTGGTCACCTCTACAGTAGTTTGGGTTTGTTCAGAAGATTCAGGCTGAGAAGCCATTTCTAGAACATCTTGTGCACTAAAAAAAGGAGTAAACATATGCTCCTTCCAGTGTTTTCTCCTAGCATCCACTTCTTCCCGTACCTCTTCTAATATCTGAAAAACAAAATTTCAAATCCAGGCACATCATTTATACTGGCAGCTATTACAGAAGAAAGCAGCAAGAATGTTGGCTCACATGGGGGAAAAATCTGAACATTTGAGGGCTGGGTCTCCCTCTAACTCACTGGGTGACTTGGGCCTCAGTTTCCTCATTTATAAGTTGAAAGGGCTGAACTAGTTAAGTCCTATGGATACTTCCAGCTTTAAAATTCTTTGATCCTGTGAAATAGGACCAGTAAATGGACACATTTAGCTACTTATTCTAAGTAGAGTAGGAGAAAGCAACTGAACATGTGAAAACAGACTGCTTTAAAATAATTAAAAAAATTGAAATTAATAGATTGGTAATACCTGTGCTTTCAATATGTCTGATTTTTTTTCCTCTAGTTCTTTGGATTGGACTATTGTTTATTCATTCTTTAAAGTGACTAAAACATCAGGGCTTAATGAAATGTGAGCTGCTTTTGGTAAAGTATACCATGCAGACTTCCTTATGACTAACTCTGCCAACTGCCCTTGTGTCTTGACCTATAAATTCCTGCTATTCCAGTCTTAGGCTTTGCTTTTAGGCAAGACTGCCAAGAGTACAGAATTCTATCCGTTTTGACAGCAATTTCATGAAGAGAACCTAATGTCAACAACTGAAAATATTAATACCATCAAATGTGGTTTTCTCAAGATACTGACTCTGAGTGAAGTTTTTAGGTAAAAATTTAGTATAAGAAATCACAACAAATTCTGCAAATCTGTAAAACTTAAAAGATGGTTATTTTGTTCCAAAAAGAACCTTCCCTGTTCAAAGGGAATCCTTTCCTAAGGTACTGAAATATTGGATCAGTTAACTACTTCTGAGAGAAGGAAGAAAGAACTCAAACAACTTTGAAGGGATGCTGGCATCTGAAGCCATGGTAGCTGAAGGTACCCCGAAATGGTGAAGAGGAGAGGGTGACTTTAGTCATTTAATATATTATTTTACTCTATTTGTCACATCACCACTGAGAAAAATCAAAGTATGCCTGCAACCTGTTTTAACTATGCATGCAAATGTAATTTTCTCCTGGTAATGAGGAATGGCAAATGTCATGTCAATTTCTTAATTAATATTTGACTTATTTGTAGCGATTTTGGAGAATACAAAAAAGCCTCCCCAAACAAAAGAATTGTCCTTTATGATCCCATGGTGCTAAGATAGCTACTTTTTGGTATACTATCTCTCCAGTCTTTTCTGTTTAGAAAGAGTAGTTTATTTTAAATTACAGATTTTCCTTGCTATAGGCAATCAAGGAATAAACTTGATATCTACAGGTATCCCTCCCCCACAAAAGTAGAAACAGGGACTCATTTTCCCCGATGGTACATCCCTACTGGCAACTGTTTGGCTTTGAGGAAAAGTGAGGGTATAAATATTCTTAACATGAACTTTGTGGAGGGTTCAGTGAAGGTGTTAAAAATGATTGGTTCAAAAGCCATAAGCCGAGCTTAACTGAACTAGTTTAGTCAATCAGACCATAGTGATAAACTCAGACTTGAGATTCATATGCATTTGCCATTGGAGTATCATCTCCTTTCGCTTGAAATAGTCCTTTCTGACTTTTATTCTCTAGAAACATCTATGATCCAACTGTTCTTAAAGGGGAAGATTATCATCATCCTCATTATCATCATCCAATGTGCATGCAAATGAGTAGGAATTATTACAGCAATCATAAAGGAGAGGAACAGAGACAGAAGACAGGAAGGTGATGCCAACTTTCCAGTCACCTTATTTTAGTAGCTATTTCTTTTTACCTGATAATTTTGTAAAAGACGAAAATTCTAATCTGTTAGCAATGGCAGAGAGATTACTATTCCTCCTACCTAATTCTGGATGAAGGGCATTAGTGGGATTGATCAGGAAGGAGATAAGCAAAGGGGCAAGTAAAGTGAGGCCACTTTATATCTAGAGATAGCAATAACGACACATGGGAGATAGAGATCTGGGTATAGATAAAGGTTAAAATAGAAAACTCTTCTCATTAAAATTTTGCTCCATGAAAAAGTGACTGCTAGTTCAACTCTTCCATGAAGCACTGGCAAAACACACATCCACACTTTTAAATTTTCACTATAGTTTGTCCTTGAGCTTCTGTATAATTTCCTGGGTGTTTGAAAGGAAATGCCTTTCAATGAACCCTGCGTAGCCAATGCTCTTCAAAGAACTGGGAAGATTCCACTTATTTTATAACTGAGGTCCAGAGATGTTAAGTGACTTGACCAACACCACACAGACCGTAGTAGTAAAACCGAGGACCCTGTCTCCCAGGCCGGTGCTTGTTCTAAAACTCCTCTTTATTCATGTGTTACCTTTCATCCACAAATTGAAAGAAAACAACTTACTATTTTCAGAGCTTAGGTATCTTTTAAGGGCCACAAAAGAAGAGAAGAAAAAACGAAGGGGGGAGGGGAAGGAGAATTGCATGTCATATATCAAAGAACAGAAAGAGAAAGGGTTGAAAAGCCTTTTGGAATTTCCCTCCCAAGGCTTACACAGGGCAGGGTCAAAGGGTCTCTGAGCTGTTCCCTTTTCCCCCTCTCTTTCATTGGCAAGATATTCTTTAAGGGCTTGTTCCCAAATCTAGTCACAGACTGTGGCAAAGCCCAGAGTGGGGGTAAAAGCTGCCAGTCTCATCTTCTCTTCACAAATTGCACTGTTTGTTTTGTTTTTATATACAGAACAAGTATGGCATTAGTGTTCCTTGGCAAGAACAAGGAAAATATTTTGAAAAAAAATGACACTCCTCTACCCTGGGCTGGCCACCATTTTGTTCTCAATAAATTTGACTAAGTAACTTGTTGCAGCATAAGGCAAACTGAACCAGAAGCCATAAATGAAAGGGTAAGCATGTCTTTTTAGCAGGTCAGTTGTGAACACTGCATTGGGTACTGAAGGTCTGAAGGGTAGGGGAAGGAGGCCCACGAGGAACAAAAACAAGTAAGCAAGAACCCAGACCAAAATATATATATATATAAAGTCATATGACAAAAATAACATCAGTGCTGTAAGTCTAAGACAGCAGCAACCTCCCAGAAGTCCTCGGGACTGCACTGTTAAGGCATGGGTGTCTATAATGTGAATGACTATATCTATTCATTTGCATCCGGCATGAATTAATAATGGACTTCTGATGTTCTAGTGTCTCACTGAAACATCACCATTCATCCTCTGGTGACTTTTTTTCTTTCAGTGGCAAAATAGCAGGACATTTTTGTAGAGTAAGGGATCTCTCATCACATGGAAGTACTTTATATTCACCTAAAGAATTGGGGGGCTGCTGATAAAATAAATTGAAAATGAATTTATAATGTAATGTGATAACCATAATATACATTTTGAGAGCTGAGCATAGAGTGATGATCATTTACTATGGATCTTTAAGTACACTGTTCCACAAAAATCTGAGGTGTAAGCCTACTATCCTCAAATGGCTGAAGAAAATAATACACTACTGTTTATTGTGAAAGGAGAAATCCACAAAACCATCTCAGTTTTATTTTCAAGGTAGGGCCTTAGGGAGTATGCTCAAATTAAGGTGGTTATAAAATTTAATTACTTCTTTTCTAAAATATTCTTATTTTAAGTCAAATGCTGTAGAGATATTTGATGATGTAAATCAAAGATTTTTTTTTCTGTTGCTTTATCCCATGGACATTAGAATTTGATTTCAAATTTTTCAGAACCATCCCTTTGCACAAATACAGATCTACCTGCACAATGGAATTATTCTTCCAGAAAGAAGTGGTCATGGATTGGAAAACAGTTCTGTAAGAACACCAGAGGCATTGTCCCACCTCACAGCATCTTTCCTCTCAAACTTTGTAAACTTTCTTAACTGAGAAAGGTGGTTGGAAAAGGTCATCCCCAACCGTGTTGAGCAACTTTCTGTCACTACCCTCCACCCCTCAGCAGCTCTCAACTAGGGACAGGGCTTCTTGGTCACTGCCCAGAGGCAATAAGATGAAGACAAAGGGCCCCTCTGAGCACAAGGCACTTTCTCCCTCCATTCTTGAATGGACTCCCAAGAAAAACTGCTCGGCCAAAATAGGAAAAAAGTCTGTTACAAAGGAAGTCACTCGCTTTGCTTCTTTGCTCAATTGTCCAATTTGTTCTCACTTCAAAGCAGCGGTCCTCAACCTTTTCTTCCTGCCTTATGGTTTTAAATAAAATTTTATTCATCAAATTAGGCTTTTTACTAGAAGTTCTTACAATTTGCATGTAATTAAAATCAATTTCTGCATCTATATGGAACTTTAAGTGGCTGAGACTATACTGTGCTAGATTTATTAAAAGGGACTTTTTCATCAACCTTTTTGCCCCCCCTGCTTCCACTGTTTCTAGGCACAAAACACTGTCATCATGGCCCTCTTTCCAAAGGAGAAGATTCTGACCTGTCCCCTCTGTGCAAGAGTCTCCTTTCTCTACCCTCTTTCACTGACTTGCAGAAAACTGTTAGGACCCAAATGAATTGTTTGAAGTTAAGGTGGATCAATATGTTTTACTCTGCAAAATTGTGCGGAAGAAAGAAAGGGAATCCTTGAGAAAGGAATTGAGTATGGACGGTGGTAGAAAAAAAAGACTGGGCTCGGCGCCTGTGGCTCAAGCGGCTAAGGCGCCAGCCACATACACCTAAGGTGGTGGGTTCGAATCTCCAGACCGGGCCCGCCAAACAACAATGATGGCTGCAACCAAAAAATGGCCAGGCGTTGTGGCCGGCGCCTGTGGTCCCAGCTACTTGGGAGGCTGAGGCAGGAGACTCGCTTGAGCCCAGGAGTTGGAGGTTGTTGTGAGTGTGATGCCATGGCACTCTACCCCGGGGGGGATAGCTTGAGGCTCCATCTCAAAAAAAAAAAAAAAAGACTGAAGGAGTCAGATCTCTTGGTTCCACACTTCAAATCTGCATCAAGATTTACGTGTTGGGATTCTAAGATTATTCACCTGTAAAATAGAAACAATAAACCTATTCCATAGGTGGTTTAAAAGTAAATGAATAATGATGGAAATGGAAGCAGTTTTTAAAGAATACTGTAAACTATGGGTTTTGATCATTTTTAGGCTTTCTTTGCCCTCCTTTTGAACATAAACCAGCCAGTTAAACAATCTAACCCTTCTGCAAAGACATGGACTCCAAAGTGCCCAGCCTGAAGTCATCAGACCTCAGGAAAAAAGTGAGTGTGGAAAAAACGTAGGTAGTACTAAAAATGTATGTAAACAGAAGGGAACTTAAACTCCAATCTTGGATTAGTTTAATCTCCATCACTGGGGAAGAAGTAGCCCTAACTACTGTAAGTTAGTTATTGATGTCCCCAAATTTCTGAAGCTAAATTGATTCTATCTGAGAAGAAAAGCAGTCTTTGCTACAACCTAATATATTTGCATTTTTATGATCAATGGCTTTACCAAGAACTTTCAAAATGCTCCACTGTTTCTCAGGACCACTTCTCTTTTTTTCCTTTAATTTAAAGAGGTTTTATTCTGAGCCGAATTTGAGGATCATGACCCCCCAAACCACACCCAAGAAGCCTTGAGCAAGTGGACTCATGGTGGTGGGGTTACCGTTTGATTTTATACATGTCAGGCAGACAGGAATTACAGGTGAGGTCATAAATCAATTCGTGGAAAACCTACATTGGTTTAGCCCCCAAAGGTGGAACATCTGGAAGAGGGGGAGAGCTTACAGGTTATAGGTGAATTTAAAGATTCTTTAGGTGACAATTGGCTGCGTTAGGATTTGTCTAAAAGACCAGGACTCAGTGAAAAGGAATGCTTAAGATAAAGGGTCTGTTAATCAGAGACGAGAAACTGGATAGACTCAAGTGGTTTGTTATGTATACTGAGGACCTGCAGGTAGGCCTTGCATAGCTTAGGCCTGTTGATGAGTCACAAAGGACATCTCTAAGAAGGGCCACTTCTTTGAAATGCAGGAGTATTAGTTTGAAGATTAGCAAGGATGACTTTGCACTCTCGGCATTTCCTACAGACCTTTATTAGGCCAATACGCTATGATGACCTGGCATCTTACTTCATCTTTGTATCCTTGTTACCTAAAACATAGTAAACTTCATTAAATATCTGTCGAATGAATGATCCTTAATATTCTTCCTGAAAATTCTATAATGCTCTGATCCTAATGAAGGCTTTACAAAAATACTTGTAACTATTCCTCTGCCTTATAAAGTGTTCTGGGTGATACTTTAGGGAAAGGACTTTTATTTTTCCCTTGAAGTTTATTAGCTTAGCTAAAGTCTTCAGGACCCTTTTCTTTTGTATTTTTATGAGGCCTCCTTCCAAGTGTACTGTGACAATGCAGACTGATGATCTGGTTCCAAGGTTGAAGATTTATGTCGGGTAAGGCTATGTGCTTTTAAAGGTCCACAATAAGATATCAACCAACACAACTATACTTACATGTCCTGGGGTCCAGGGTCTTCTGCTGGATGTCATTTCCTTTCTTCTCCAGTTTGAACTGGAAAATAAAAAATTCCACCTCCCTCAGCATATTGTGAAATATAGTTACCAGAATGCCCAAATTCATGTTTATATCTGAGATGTAGACTAAAATTACAAACAACAGAATGTCATTTGGCCTATCTGAAATGTGATATGAGACAGAGGTTTCTCTTTTTAAGTTGTCAACCCATTTTCCTATTATGCCATGAAGTCCTCCTTCCGCTAGCGATGCAAATACCAAATGGGACAAGAATCACGAGTGACACAGTATCTCTTCATCTTTAGCACTTATTGAACAAAGGAGCCGTCACTGGTGGGGCAATAGTGGTACGCTTAAAGGCAACAGTATGCCAGGAAACTACATTCACAAAGGGCTGGATCTTGCCTCCCTTCCTCCCTGAGAATGTAGTTAATTTGAAAAAAACATTAAAAAGGGAAGTCAGGCCGCGCCTGTGGCTCAGTGGGTAGGGCGCCGGCCCCATATACCGAGGGTGGTGGGTTCAAACCCGGCCCGGCCAAACTGCAACAAAAAAATAGCCGGGCATTGTGGCGGGTGCCTGTAGTCCCAGCTACTTGGGAGGCTGAGGCAAGAGAATCACCTAAGCCCAGGAGGTGGAGGTTGCTGTGAGCTATGACGTCAAAGCGCTCTATGGAGGGCGACAAGGTGAGACTCAAGTCTTCTGATTTTTGCCTTAACCTTCCAGGGTTCTGACATATGGGCCAAGTGTTCACTTCACGGGACACATTGTCTTCCCTATTGTTCAGCAACTATTGAGGGGGAAGCAAAGTACCACTGAAAACCAGGCCCTGTGACCAGTTATTACCCCTAATTCTTTGTTATCAGTGTGAAATTATTCCCTCTAGAAGAAAAGATACTAGGGGAGTCACCTTACTTCCAAAGGCTGAGACTTTATTAGTATGGGAGTCACATTCTTGCTATAAAGCTGTATGTTTGTATGCATAGTTCGGGGGGGTTTCTCTGTAAATGGTTAACTGAAACTCTTACCATGCCCGCTTCCAGTGGAGCGAAGGTGGCTCGGGTCGAGGCGCTGCTCTGGCCCCCATTGTAGGTGACACTTTTTACTTCCCCTGTCCCAACTCTGTCGCCGGCGGGCAGCGGAAGAGGGCCGACCCCACTCCTGCGTCCACACCTCCTCTAGCACGCCGGGTTCCCTTTCCTCTCAAACACCCGCACTCTGGACCCCCGCCCCTTCGCCCCCAAGCCCCTAAGCCCCCAGTGCCTGGGAAGAAGAGGGGCGAGCCCAGGGGAGCCCGGGTTTTCCCTTCCGCAGACTTACCTGGAAGCGCGTGTGCGGTCTGGAGGGCACTGTTCCCTCTTTCCCGAAGCCGGCCACCACCGGCGGGCGGCAGCCCCTTCTTCGACGCCAGCCACCGCGACCCGGCCCGGCCGGCCCGGGGCTGAGTCTCTGCTGTGCAGCGCCAGCGCGGGTCGCGCCGTTGCCTAGCAACCGACAGGCCCTATTTAAAGGAACCTGGGTGCTAGGGACAAGAGCCGCTTGCGGGTGCTGCCCGCCGGGCAGTCAAAGCCTGGCCGGAGGCCGGAGCATGTCCGGAGAGGCGGTACCGCAACGGCTTCTCCCCCGCAAGAAACAGGAGCTCACGGGAAGCGCGCCGGGTCAGGGTGGGACGCGGCGAGAGACTGCGGCCCCACCCACAGTGCGGTTACTACGGAGGGTCTCTGTGACTCACAATGCACCTGAACCCTGTGATCGTAGCGGGGCGGGGAGGGCGTGGCCCCGGGCTAGTCCTTAGGCCTACTATTAGTAACATGACCTTGTGGAGGGTTTGTTCTGGAAGGTGGCCAGTTTGGTTCAGAGTGCCTAACAGTTTGGGAATCACGCCCCTCCTCTCCTCCCCTCGCACACCCTAGCAGATCCACACACTCATCTGACCTCTGCCCGAGAGAATTTCTGCCTCTGACCAAGGTCAGGAGAGCAGTGTGTTCTGACTGTGCCCCTTTGGGCTTGTATGTCAGCTAACCCATGGTTTCCTCATTCGACAATCAAGAGTTTCCTTAACCACTCTTTCACCTATTTGAATTTAAACTGCTTCTACCGCCCAGCGCGGTGGCTCACGCCTGTAATCCCAGCACTCTGGGACTCAGAGGCAGGCGGATTGCTTGAGCTCAGGAGTTGGAGACCAGCCAACTCTAAAACTAGCCTGGTGTTGTGGTGGGCACCTCTAGTCCCAGCTACTCTGGAGGCTGAGGCAAAAGGATCGCTTGAACCCAAGAGTCTGAGGTTGCTGTGAACTAGGACGTCAGGGCACTCTACCCACGGGGAAAAAGTGACACTCTGTCTCAAAGAAACAAAACTACTTTAAGCTACTAGATGTAAAATTGTTTCTTTTTATCAGTCCCCAAAGTACTCTCCGTGCTTCAAAGTTTGCTCACTACTCTCAGGATTTGGTTGGGACACACACACACACACACACACACACACACATATATTTTAGAGACTGAGTCTCACTTTTCCGCCCTCAGTAGAGTGCGATGACATCACAGCTCACAGCAACCTCCAACTCCTGGGCTTAGGCGATTCTCTTGCCTCAGCCTCCCAAGTAGCTGGACTACAGGCGCCCACCACAACGCCCGGCTATTTTTTTGTTGCAGTTTGGCCGGGGTCGGATTTGAACCCGCTACCCTCCGTATACGGGGCTGGCGTTCTACCCACTGAGCTACAGGCGCCGCCCCCATGACATATATTTTAATCACAGTATTTTAATGAATGAATAAATGATCTTCTCAGACTTTGATTGGCCTGGTTGCCAAATACTGGTTCTTCCTTCACCACGATGGACCTGGCTAAAGTTGAGGGACCCAAACAGTAGACCTGGGGTGTCTGAAATAGTGATTCTTAGGAAAGCTAGTATTTTCTAGGAAGCGGGAGAGTGAAAGGAAATATTGGCTCTTGAATCTCAAGCGAAAGGAGACTTAAGCACGTTTTTTACAGTGACGGTCTACTTTTTCTAGAAGGGCGTGACTTAGGAACAATACCGGGATACATTTCAAAGCTTCCAAACTTCTTGGGAACCGGATCTAACAGGTGTTTGGGAGCTGGCAAGGTTTCATTCAGGCGCCCTGAGGCTTAGTTCTCAGTCCCCTTTTTCCTCCTTAGAGAACCAAAGTCAACAAAGTTTGGAGGTAGGAAGACGCCTAATATCAATACGTGTTTTATTATGAACTCTGTCAGAATTAGCTTGTGGGACTCTGACAAAACTTCTTTCCTTGATATTGAGTCTCCGAATTGTCTTACATACATCGTTTGTTTTAATTATTTTCAAAGGATCCCATTTATTTTTGTTTGAGGTAAGATCCCTTCTTAATGTAATAAAAGAATTTTTCCTAATTGCTCTGTGCCTCAGTTTCTTAATTTGTAAAATGGGAATCATAATGTAAAATGGGAATCATAATTGTACCTAACTCGTAAGATTATTGCAGATTCAGCGAGTTAATATTTTTTAAACTCTTAGAACAGACACAGAGTAAATCCTGCATAAATGTTTGCTGCTCTTATTATTATCTTGCCTTATACATTCATTACACTCCTAAAATATAAATATACACTCACTGATGGTGATCATTCCACGTGTGCTCTGGAAAATGGAGTCAGAAATGTCAAGACCCAGAATTCCAAACCTTTATTTCAAGTAGGGTTTCAGACTCCCACTAAGCAACTCCACCCCATTCTCACATTCCTGAAAAAAGGCCCAAAGGATTACCTTGGGTCTGCTGTATTCTCTTTTTAAACGTGATGGGTCACCTCCTTCTTGAACTAGAGGTATCAAATGGTAGAAAATCAAGAGCAGTGAGGACACAGAGTTTGGATATTCAAAGCTACGGAAGGACTGGAGATGGATTTTCAAATATGTAAGTCAGAAAACAGTTTCCTATCCTCTGGAAGCTTACCTGATACTAAGACAACAAAACACTTTATAATAATAGATTATCACCTAGCTAAAGGACAGAGCCTACCATGTAGGAGATTGAGACCCAGAGAAGTAATGTGGTTTAATCTTTGATCATACAACAAAATGGGCTTCTTTAGATTGCCCTGGCATATGACCCTAGTTGGAGTAGCCTCAAACCTAGGATATTTGGGACAATAAGATATACATTTATAAGCATACGTTACGTGTGGATAAATAAACGATTCGTATAGATAATCATAGTACCTAACTTTTATCATGCTCCAAATCCTATGCATCAGGAAATTCTGTTGGCTGTACTCCAGAATCTGATAGTTTCTTAACACTTCCACCATTACCACCTGACGCTGACCTTCATCAGCTCTTAACTGGACTTCTGCAATGGCCTTCTGACTGCTTCTACAATTATCCACTGTGTTAGTTTCAGAGGGCTGCATAACAAAGTATCACAAATTGGGAGGCTTAAAGCAACAGACACATTTGTTCACAGTTCTGGAGGCTTAGAAGAAGCCCAAAGAGAGGTTGTTTGGGATTGGTTCCTTCTACAGGCTCTGAGTGAGGACCTCTTGTCTAGCTTCCCTAGTTTCCGATGGTGGCCAGCAGTCTCCCCCTTCCATGACTTGCAGATGTATCAATTCAATCTCTGCCTCTGTCCTCACATGTTCTCCCAACGTGTCTGTGTGCCTGCCCGTGGCTGCCTTCCCTCTGTGTGCCCAAATTTCCTTCCTCTTAAAAGGACATGAGCTGTTGGATTAGGGCCTACCCTCCCCTTGAGTCTTTATTCAAATCTGAGCTTCTCAGTGAGGCCTACCCTGACACTTTTATTTAATACTGTCAACTTTCAGCTCGATGCCTGTGGCCCAAGTGGCTAAGGCACCAGCCACGTACACCCAAAGTGGTGGGTTCGAATCCAGCCCAGGCCGCCAAACAACAATGATGGCTGCAACCAAAAAATGGCCAGGCGTTGTGGCGGGTGCCTGTGGTCCCAGCTACTTTGGAGGCTGAGGCAGGAGACTCGCTTGAGCCCAGGAGTTGGAGGTTGCTGTGAGCTGAGATGCCATGGCACTCTACCCAGGGGGATAGCTTGAGGCTCCTGTCTCCAAAAAAAAAAAAAATACTGCCAACTTTCAACCTCTCCAGCACTACTACTATGCCTTACCCTGTTCAAATTTTTTTGTAACACTATTTTCTTTTAATTTTTTTTTTTTAATTTTAGGGATAAGGTCTCAATCTCTGCTGAGGCTAGAGTACTAGCCTGAGCTAGTGGTATGATCATAGCTCACTGCACCTTCCAACTCCTGGGCTTAGGTGATCCTCCCACCCCAGCCTCCTGAGTAGATGTGACTACAGGTGCATGTCACCACCCAGTTCATTTATTTATTTATTTATTTATTTTTGAGACAGAGTCTCATTCAGTCGCCCTGCAGTTGAGTGCCCCAGGTGATTCTCTTGCTTCAGCTTCCCAAGTAGCTGGGACTACAGGCGCCCACTATTTTATTTCCTAACATACTCTATTGTGTTATCCTCTGTTTTCCCTACACTCCTTGTCCCCAGGCTGCACTATGCCATGAGCTCCAAGAGGGCAGGGATCTTTGATTCATTCGTGGATGTATCCTAAGCACCAAGCACAGTGCGCATGGTAACTACTAAACATTTATTTATTGACTGGATGAGCGAATGAATGGATGAATGAATTGAGCTCATACCATGTGCCAGGAGTGTTCCATTCAATGTTCATAACAATCTTATGGTGTAGGTACCATTGTTACCTATATTTTACGGTTGAGGAAACTGAAGGCACACAGAGGTTAAGTAACCGGCTAAACTCATACAATTAGGAAATGGTAGAGCTAGGGTTTGAACATGGCTGTGGAGTTTTTCAATGACCATACAGCATTGATACATGACGGGCATCTGACCACTAACCTTAGGGAGACCTTATATCCAGCTATCTCTTGTTTTGACGTTCACATTTTCCAACAGCAGGCAATGATCAGTAAGAGTTTTCAAACTATTCACATGTCATATTTTGCTAAGATATACTTTGATGATGTTTTGTACATTGCATCATACAAACTCTGGAGTCTATATGGGTTCAAATACCAGCTCTACCAATTAATCACTATATGTATTTGACTACATGGCTTAATTTCTCTGTATTCCAGGTTTTTCATTGGTCATTTGGGAAAAATTATAGCACTTATAGCACAAGGTGGTTGTGAAGATAAACTGATTACTTATATGTAAAGCAATTAGTGCTTGATAAATAGAAAGTACACAATAGGTCTTAGTTATTGGTACCGATAGTTTTGTGCAGCTCACAAATTTTGATACAGTCTTGCCTATAATCTAGAAGTTGTTAGACAAATCTATCCTTATTAGAAGTAGGAATAATAGCTACCTTGGGGTGGGTAGTGACTGGAAAAGAGTACAAGGCAGGCTTTTGAGGTTTGGGTAATATTCTGTGTTCATGTGGACACTGGTTACACGAATGTATTTACTTTGTGAAAAAATAATGGAAATACATACTTAAGATTTGGACCTTTCTTTCCGTTTATGTCCCTCAATAACATTTTATTCAAAACAAGTGAATTCAGCCTCATATCACTTTCTCCTACTTCCTCTATTCTTTTCTTAAATTTCTCCACACTGACATTTATCCAAGTAACGTTTGCTGAGCACCTCCATGTGCCTGGAATTGGTCTCAGAGCTAGAGGTATTCAGACAGGCAAATGTAATAATGCAATGATGGATGTATTCACAAATTAAAGAGGGGCTCAGATAAAGGAGTAGTTGATCAGAAAAGAGAGGCTTGAGTTAAGGAAGTCTCAAGCTCCTTGGAAGTTGAACCCTCTGAGCTGGTTCTTGAAAGATGAATAGTAGTTCTCTGGACAGACAAAGGAGATAAAAGCAGAAGGAATAACACATGCAAAAGCACAAAAGCTCGAAACAGCATGACAGGTTGAAAATCTTAAACTAATTCAGATTTACTGGAGCTTAAAGTGGACGGGAGGAGGTGGGAGGAGATGGAGTGAGAATGAGAGCCCACAGAAAAAGGTGCTACCAATTTGGTTTAACAAATTAAAATATTCAAAAAATCCTACTATATGAGTTCCCATAGCTGATTTACCTTACAAAAGCATTCCGCTGGATTCAGGAAATATTTATTAATTTATCTATAACATAATTAGGTAGTCTCCTAAATACTGAGTACTCAAAAATTAGTAAAATCAACAAACCCCAAGCCCCAGAATCATGAAGAAAGTGACTTCAAAGCACCTAATAATTAAATTGCTTAAAGCCAGTAATGGAGAAAATCCTAAAAGCAGCCAGAGGGGAAAACAACATATTATATACAGAGGACAGGGAGTTTCTTATCAGAAAAAGTGCGAGCCAGAAGGCAGTGGAAAAATATCTTTAAAGAAGTGAAAGAATAAAAATTCCAACCTAGACTTCTTTATCCAGTAAGTGATACATCTTTCAAAAACAAGGGCAAAGAACTTTTTTTTTTTCAGATACACAAAAGAAGAAATAATTCATCACTAGAAGCCTTGCACTGAAAGAAATGTTGAAGGAAGCCCTTCGGTACTGATACCAGACGAAATATCCGAGCCTACACAAAGGAATGCAGACCACTTTAAATGGTAAATATGTGGGTAGGTATAAATCTTCTTTCTTGTTTAAATCTCTCTAAAGATGGTCAATTGTCTAAAGCAAACATGATCAATAGTTTGCGGGTTTATAACATACACACAATAAAATGTATGACAAAAACAGCACAAATATTGGGAGAGAAGAAATGGAAGTATACTATTGTAAAGTTCTTGTACTATATGTGAAGTGTTAAATAGCAATCACTTGAAGGCACCCGAAATTAAATCAAATCACCCGAAATTAAAACAAATAAATAAAAATAAAATTAAAAAATCTACATACAGATAGTTCTCACTTTGCCTGATTCCAACACGTGCAAATTTCAGTTATACTGTTTGGTTAAGTAAAACCAGTACCTCCAAGAATACAGTTCAAATTTTAGCTGATGCAGTACGAGGTCCAGACTTTGCTGCTCGCTCTTCAGTTCACAAATAACTACGTACGTAGCAAATTGCGTCATGACCAGTGGCCAATCACATCACTTCTGCCAAAGTATGTCAGTCATCGGTCACTGCGCAGCTGTTACTCACTTCATGCACAGACAACAAAGCATGTAGTTGTGTTAACTCCATGAATCCCAGTGATAAACCCAAGCAACCTTTTACCAAAATCAGTAAGAAAAAGAGGAAATTGGACAACAAAGACGAAGGCAACAGGAAATAGAAAGTGAGAATACTAGAAGTGAAATTCAAATGCAACGTATTTGGAGTCATTGAAGAAATGGTTGAGAAATGGTGGGAATGGTGACGCCATTGCAAGGTCTCTAGATAGGCAACCAGAGGAACCTAGTGAAGGCAAACTTATCAGCATAAATGAGGAAGGGGATTGTGATAAAAAGGATGAAGATATTCCAGAAGAAGTGACGCCAGAAAAAGTTTGGAAAAACCCCTTTCACCTTAAAGGAGCTCTTCAAGATATTTCTTGACATTGAAAACATAAAGAATAAAATGTTGGGGGCGGCGCCTGTGGCTCAAAAGAATAAGGCGCCGGCCCCATATGCCAGAGGTGGCGGGTTCAAACCCAGCCCCTGCCGAAACCTGAAAAAAAAAAAAAAGAATAAAATATTGGAAGTGGGTTCAAACTTAGAAAAAGACCATGACAATTCGCCGAGCCATAGAAAAAATGTTTGCTCCATGTCATAAGTCATACAAAGAGAACAAGTGTTTACTGTTTTCAAATTGCTTTGATAAGTTTTTCTTAAACTTTTCAATTTTGAGACAATGGTAGATTCTCACGAAGTTGTAAGAAATAACACAGAGTGATCCAGTGTACCCTTTACCCAGTTGCCATCACCACAAGGCTCTTTTGT
>NW_003852504.1:6330154-6333378 GCF_000181295.1 Otolemur garnettii | reverse complement strand
TTTTCCTGGTAATTCATCTGGGTTGTTTCACTCATATACGGACAGTTTGTTTCTTCTTACTGCTAAGTAGTATTTCACGGTGTATACCATAGTTTGTTTACCCATTTGCCCTTTGTTGGACATCTGGGTTGTTTACCATGTGGGCTTTTACAAAAAGAGCTGCTATAAATATTTATGTACAGGTTATTGCATGACCATGAGATTTCATTTGGCATAAATGACCAGTAGTGCAATTGCTGGGTAATATGGGAGTTGCATATTTAGTTTTGAGAACTGCCAAACTATTTTTCAAAGTAGCCGTACTGTTTTGTATTCTCAACAGTAATTATGTGAGGGGTCCGGTTTTATCTGCATCATTGTCTGCAACATTATTGCAACCATTTTTTATTTGAGCCATTCTCCTCCTCGTCACGCAGTGATATCTCCTTCAGGTTTTAATTTGCATTTCCCTAATGGCCACCCATAATGTTGAGCAGCTTCTCATGTGCTTATTGAGTATTTGTGTATCTTCTTTGGTGAAATGTCTTGTCATATCTTTTGCCCATTTTCTAATTCAATCATTTTGGGTTTTGTTTTTACTGCTGAGTTTGAAGAGTGCATTAATTGTTCTGGATACTAGTCCTTTGTTTGATATGTGTTGTTTTCCCCCAGTCTACAGCTTACTTTTTAATTTTCTTTATTTTATTTTATTTAGAGACATAGTCTCATTCTGTCACCCTGGGTAAAATGCTGTGGCATCATACCTCATAGCAACCTCAAACTCTTGGGCTCAAGTGATCCTCTTGCCTCAGACTCCCGAGTAGCTGGGACTACAGGCACCTGCCACAGTGCAGGGCTATATTTAGGGATGGGGTCTAGCTCTGGCTCAGGCTGGTATCTAACTCTATGAGCTCAGGCAATCCACCCACCTTGAACTTCCATAGTGCTTAGATTATAGGTGTGAGCCACACCCATCTTTTAATTTTCTAAACATGATCTTTCAGTGCTTAGATTATAGGTGTGAGCCATACCTATCTTTTAATTTTCTAAACATGATCTTTCAGAGCACAAAATGTTTAATCTAGATGAAGTCAAATTTATCAATTTTTTTCTTTTATGCTTCATGCTTTTGGTGTCAAGTCTAAGAACACTGCCTAGCCCTAGGCCCTGAAGATTTTTCTCCTGTTTTTTTTTCTAAATGACTTACAGTTTTACATTATACTTTTAAATTCATGATGCGCTTTTAGTTAGTTTTTGTACAAGGTGTGAGACTTAGGTTTAATTTTTTGAACACATCTAGAAAATGGCAGAAGCTGGGCTCAGTGGCTCATGCCTATAATCCTAGCACTCTGAGAGGCTGAGGAGGATGGATTGCCTGAGCTCAGGAGTTTGGGACCAGCCTGAGCAAGAGCGAGACCCTGTCTCTAAAAATAGACAAGCATTGTGCTGGGTGCTTGTAGTCCCAGCTACTCCAGAGGCTGAGGAAAGAGAATCGCTTGAGCCCAAGAGTTTGAGGCTGTTGTGAACTATGATGCCACAGCACTTTACCCAGGGCAACAGAGTGAGACTCTGTCAGAAGAAGAAGAAGAAGAAGAAGAAGAAGAAGAGGAGGAGGAGGAGGAGGAGGAAAGGAAAATGGCAGAATAGGGATTTTTAGCACTTATCCCCTCATAGAAACATCAATTTGAACAATTTGAAGGTATGTAAAATATACCTTCACAAGAGCTAAGGAATCCAGGTGAGCAATTACAGCACCTGGGGATAGCACAGAAATGTTAAAAGACACATTGAAGAGAATAGGAAGGATAATTCCACAGTGCCAATGTCACTGTTCTTTAAAACCCAGACAGCACAGCATGGAGAGAAATACCCTACATGTAGGGGAAGGAGAATAAAGTGAGTATCTGAGTTCGCCAAAGACCTCAGCCCCAGACCACCCCAGTGAACACATGCCCCTAGTCACCCCAGACAACAGGCTCCTCATCACGCCCTTCAGTCCCCTCATGGCCCCAGGCTTCAGCAGACCCAGGGTTCAGGCCTGCATCCATGGACTCAGGTTTCAGGCCTGTTCCCATGCAACCAGGAGCAAGACCAGGCCCTGTGGACTTAAGAGCAGATGCATCTCCACAGGCCCAGGTGCCAGGCTTAACCCAGAAGCAGGTCAGCCCCATGGACCCAGACTTTGGGCCAACCCCTGCAGACATGGGATCCAGACCTGTCCCTGAATTCAGCTTCCAGGTCCTCACTTGCAGGACAAGGACTCCAGCAGAAAGCCTGCTTGCACACCCCACCAGACGACTCACCAACTCACCTATAATTTGTGGATGAGCTGACTAGTGAAGCACCTTTAAAAAGGAAAGAAATCCTGTCATTTTTGACAACATGGGTCAACCTGGAGAGCTTTATGTTAAGTGAAATAAGCTAGACACAGAAAGACAAAATACTACATGATCCTCACTTATATGTGGAGTCTAAAAAAAATGTTGAATTCATGGAAGCAAAGAGTAGAATGGTGGTTCCCAAAGGCTGGGGGAGGCAATGGAAAGATACTGCCAAAGGGTACAAAGTTTCAGTTGTGCGGATGAATAAGCTCTGGTGATCTAATGTACGTGTACAACATGGTGACTACAGTTAATAATACTGTATTACACACATGAAATTTGCCAAGAGCATAGATATTAAATGTTCTCACCACACACACAAGATGGTAATTATGTGAACGATGGATACATTAATTAGTTTGATTTTTGGTATTCATTTCACAATGTGTACATATATCAAAATATCCCATTGTAAATTATAAATGTATATTGTAATCATACAGTTTTTATTTGTCAATTATACCTTGTAAAGCTGGAAAAAGGGTTCATCGTTTTGCCCATGGATGTTTGATTGCTGCACCACCATTTGTTGAAAAGCCTTTCTTCTATTGACTTGCTTTTGTACTTTTGTCAAAAATTAGGTAGGGGCTTGGCACCTGTAGCTCAGCAGCTAGGGTGCCAGCCACATACACCAGAGCTGGCAGATTCGAGTCCAGCCTGGGCCTGCCAAACAACAATGACAACTCCAACCAAAACAGCCCGGTATTGTGGCACACGCCTATAGTCCTAGCTACTTGGGAGGCAAGAGAATCCCTTAAGCCCAAGAGTTTGAGGTTGCTATGAGCTGTGATGCCACAGCACTCTACTGAGGGCGACAGCTTAAGACTCTGTCTCAAAGAAAAAAATTGTGCTCCAGGTGAGGCT
>NW_003852504.1:6315743-6329953 GCF_000181295.1 Otolemur garnettii | reverse complement strand
AGTCCCAGCTACTTGGGAGGCTGAGGCAAGAGAATGGCTTAAGCCCAAGAGTTTGAGGTTGCTGTGAGCTGTGATACCACCACACTCTACCAAGGGTGACATACTGAGACTCCGTCCCCCCTCCCAAAAAAATCGTGAAGCATTTTTTGTGTGCCTATTTCTGGGATCTTTATTCTGTTCCATTTACATATGTGTGTATCTCTCCTCCAAAACCACACAATCTTGATTATTGTAGCCTTGTAAGTTTTAAATGAGAGAGACTTATTTCTCCAACTTTATTCTTTTTTTTTTTTTTTGACATTTCTTTGCCTTTGCATATACGTTTTGGAATAATCTATGTCAACAAAATATTTTGCTTACATTTTGATAGGAATTACATTAAACCCGAATATTAACTTGGGTACACTTAACATCTTTATTATATTGATTCTTCTAATTCATGAGCACATACGGCCTCCATTTATATCAGTCTTCTTTGAGTTCATTCATTGAGTTTTGAGCATGCTAATTCTATACGCATTTTGCTAGATTTACACCTAAGTATTTAATTCCTGAGCAATTCTAAATGATATGGTGCTTAAATTTTGTTGTATGTTCGTTGCCAATATATAGAAATATATTCGTTTTTGTATGCTTATCTTGTAACTAAACTTATGACCTTGCTGAATTCACTTATTAATATTAAGAGACATTTTGTACACTCCTTGAGATTTTTCTACATAGAAAATCATCATGATATCTGTAAATAAAGAGAGTTTTATCTCTTCCTTTTCTATGTATGCCTTCTATTTCCTTTCGTTGATTCATTGCACTGGTTACAACTTCTAGCACTATGGAAAGTGATGATCAGAGAGCGCCTCTTAGCCTTGTTCCCAGTATTAGAGGGAAAGAATTCAGTCTTCCACCATTAAGTATAAATTTGGCTGTAGGTTGTTTTTTAGACTTTTTTTAAAATTTCAAATTAATATGAACAAATTTTTAGATTACATTGTTATCACTTTCAAGGTAAATTTCCAGTTGTAAAAATACCCCTGGCCTAGGGGGGCGTGCTGTATACCCTTACCCTGTGCACATTAGGTGAGACCCTGCCAATGCCTTCCCTCCTTCTGCCAATCACCATCCCCTCCCCGTCCCCTCTCCCTCCTCTTCCTGCTTTGTGTTTTGTCATTCATATGAGGGTATAATTGTTTATATATTGGTTTCATATTAGTATTGAGTACATTGGATATTCATTTTTCCATTCTTGAGATACCTTACTACAAAGAATGTGTTTCAACTCCATCCAGGTACACATAAAAGATGTAAAGTCTCCATCTTTTTTATGCTATAGGTTTTTTGTGGATGCCTTTTATGAAGTTGAGGGAGCTTCTCACTATCCTTTATTTTATTTTATATTATTTTATTATGGAGATATAATTAGAATACCCTAAAATTCACCTTTGTAAAGTGTATGCTTCAGTGGTTTTTTAGTCTCTTCGCAAGGTTGGGCGATCATCATCAATAATTCATTCTAGAAAATCTTCAACAACTCATAAAGAAACCTGGTAACCATTAGCAGCAGTCACCTCCCTTTCCCTCTAGTCTCAGCGCCTTAGAACCACACATCTACTCTCTGCCCGTATATCTGCCTATTCCGGATGTTACATACAAATGCAATTATACAAGATGTGGTCTTTTGTGTACCACTTGTTTCACTTAGTATGCTTTGAAGGTTGATCCATGTCGTAGCATGTATCAGTCCTTCATTCAATTTAATGGTTGAAGAACATTCCATTGTATGAATATATCACATTTCCTTCATCCGTTCCTCAGTTTACAGCCATGTGAGTTGTTACCAGTTTTAGGCTATTATGAATAATGCTGCTATGAACATTTGTGTACAAGTTTTTGTGTGAGCTTATGTTTTCAATTCTCCTGGGTCTATACCTAGCATTGGAATTGCTGAGTCACAGGGTAACTCTATGTTTGACTTTTTGAGAAACTGCCTAACTATGTTCCAAAGAAGAAAGCAATGTTACATTCCCATTAGCAATTTATTTGTGCTCCAATTTCTCCACATTTATACCAATACTTGTTATTGTCCATGTTTTGTGGTTATTGCCATCCTAGTGTGAAGTGTTATCTCAATTTTGATTTACATTTCCCTAATAACAGAAGCTTAGTGAGCATCTTTTCATGTGTTTATTGACCATTTGTATATGTTCCCTGGAGCTGTGCCTATTCAAATCATTTCCTCATTCCCTTACTCCAGGTGTTAGAATTATAAGGATTTTTCATACACTCTGGATACTAAACTTCTGTCAGATATATTATTTGCAGGTATTTTCTCAATAGTGCCTCTTTCTTAATAGTATCCTTTGGATTACAAAAGTTTTAATTTTTGATGATGTTCTGTTTATACTTGTTCTAAGAAACTGTAGCTTAACCTAAGGTCATAAGTTTTACATCTGTAATTTCTTTTAAGAGTTTTATAGTTTTATCTGTTACATTCAGGTCTTTAGTTCATTTTGAGTTAATCTTTTATTATCATTTTTTAAATTTGGAAGGTAGCCTTTCAAAAATTAACAGCTTTATTATATGGTATTCTTCATATACAATATAATTAATTAACTTACTTCAATTGTAGAATTCAATGGTGTTGGGACAGGCACGGCAGCTCACGCCTATAATCCCAGCACTTGGGAGGCTGAGGTGGGAGGATTTTCCTGAGCTCACTAGTTACAGACCAGCCTGAGCAAGAGCGAGACCCCATGTCTAAAAAGTAGCCTGGCATTGTGGTGGGGGCCTGTAGCCCCAGCTACTTGGGAGGCTGAGGCAAAAGAATCGCTTGAGCCCAAGAGGTTGCTGTGAGCTATGATGCCATAGCACTCTACCAAGGTCAACATAGTGAGATTCTGTCTCTAAATAAATAAATAAACAAATAATAATAAAAAAAGAATTAATGGTGTCTTAGTCCATTTTCTGTTGCTTGTAATAGAATGCCTGAAACTAGGTAATTTATAAGGGAAAGAAATTTATTTCTTACACTTATAGAGACTGAGAAGTCTACAGTTGAGGAGCTACATCTGGAAAGAACCTATTTCCTGGTAGGGACACTGCGGAGTCCCAAAGCAGCACAGGGAATCACATGGCAAAGGAACTGAGTATGTGCACTTTTACTCAGTTCTCTCTCCCTCTTCTTATAAGACCACCAGTTGCACTCCCGTGATAACCTGTTAATTCACTAACCCATTAATCAATTAATCTATAAATGGATTAATCCTCTTCATTGGGGATTAAACTTCCACCAAATAAAGAGTGGGAGACACACCCAAACCATAGAAAATCATTTTCAATATATTCATGGAGTTGTGCAACCATCACTGTAATCAATTTTAGAATATTTTCATCACTCCAGGGCGGTGCCTGTGGCTCAGTAGGTAGGGCGCTGGCCCCATATACTGAGGGTGGCGGGTTCAAACCTGGCCCTGGCCAAACCGCAACAAAAAAATAGTCGGGTGTTGTGGCGGGTGCCTGTGGTCCCAGCTACTTGGGAGGCTGAGGCAAGAGAATCGCCTAAGCCCAAGAGCTGGAAGTTGCTGTGAGCTGTGATATCACAGCACCCTACCAAGGGTAACATACTCAGTATATATATATGTTCATATATATCACTCCAAGAGGAAACCCAGTAGCCAAACCATTAGGAGCGTCTCTTCATTTCCCCCAAACTTCTCCCTCAGCCCTAGGCAGCCACCAATCTGCTTTCTGTCTCTATTGATTTGCTTATCCTGGACATTGCATATAAATGGAATCCTGGGGTACGCTGTCCTTTGTGAATGACTCCATTCACTTTAGCATGTTTTCAAGGCTCATTCATGTTGTAACATTTTTCAGTAATTCACTTCTTTTTAGTGGTGAGTAATAGGTCACTGGATGGATATGCCACATTTTATGTATCCATTCATCAGTGAAGAGACATTTGAATTATTTCCATTTTATAATGCTGCTATGCATATTCATCTACAACTTTGTGTGTGGACTCAAGTTTTCATTGCTTCTGGGTACATCCCTTAGAGTGGAAATGCTAGTTCATATGGTTACTCTATGTTTAATCTCCTAAGGGAGTGCCAGACTGTCTTCCAAAGAAGCTAATCCGTTTTATATTCCCAGTAACAATGTATAAGGCTTCCAATTTCTCCTCATCCTATCACCTGCTTTTATCTGTCTTTGGGGTTATAGCAATCTTACTTGAAGTGAGGAGGTATCTCATTGTGGTTTTGTTTATATTTCCCTGGTACCTAGTGATATTGAGCATCTTTTCATGTACTTATTGATTTTATATATATATAAAATGTGTATATGTATATATACAAAAAAGAGGCTCAAAAAATAATTAATTAATTAATTAAAATAAAAATGGCCAGAGGATCTGAGTAGACATTTCTCTAAAGAAGGTATATGTGTGTGTGTATATATATACACACACATATGTGTATATATGTGTATACATATAGGTATATATAAATATATGTATACATATACACATATATGCATGTATACACATATATATGTATATATACACACACATATATATACACACATATATATCTTCTTTGGAGAAATGTCTATTCAGATCCTCTGGTCATTTTTATTTTATTTTATTTTATTTAGTTTTTGAGACAGAGTCTCACATTGTCGCCCTCAGTAGAGTACTATGGCATCATAGCTCACAGCAACCTCAAACTCTTGGGATCAAGTGATTCGCTTGCCTCAGCCTCCCAAGTTGCTGGGACTACAGGCACCCACCACAATGGCTGGCTATCTTTAGAGATGGGGGTCTCATTCTTGCTCAGGCTGGTCTTGAACCTGTGAGTTCAGGGAATCCACCTCCCTCCGCCTCTGAGAGTGCTAGGATTACAGGCGTGAGCCGCCACGCCAGGCCCCTCTTTTTATTTTATTTATTTATTTTTATTTCTTTTTTATTGTTGAGGATTCATTGAGGGTACAAAGAACCAGGTTACACACTGATTGCATTTTTTAGGTAAAGTTTCTCCTATGATTGTGTCCTGTCCCCAAAAGGTGTGTCACACCCCATCCTTCAGTCATTTTTAAATTAATCTGCTTTATTATCATTGGGCTATAGGAGTTCTTTATATATTCAAGATACAAGTCTCTTATTAGATATATGACTTGCACATTTTTTCTCCCATTCTGTGGGCTTTCTTTCACTTACTTGACGGTGTCATTTTTCCATGTCACATTAAAGTGGTCACTTAATGGTATATTGGTTTATGAGGTTGCTGTTGAGAGTCAGCTGTCTGTTATCAGATAGATTTCTATTAGTCTCTCCTTTCTTTGAAAGTAATCTGTTGTTTTGTTTCTCCCTCTGGCTGCTGTACTCCAATGTCTCTCTGCGGTTGTGAAAAGCATTACTTCTTAAAATAATAACTGCCTTATTCTCTCTCTCCTTCCTTTTTGGAACTCTGATTCAATGTATAATTCGAACTTCTGACTTGATCCCTCTAAATTCCAAGTATCTTCCTTGTTTGCTGTATTTTATCCTTTCTTTGGAAACACAAAGCTTTATTATAACATCTATTTGATGTTATATGACACAACTTGATTTATTACATCCCAAACTTTAGCAAAGTTTGTCTAGAAAATCATTTTTACCCTCTTTAATATATTCTGTCTCTTTGCCTCTGTGTGCTAATTTCTGAATAATTTTTCCTGAACTTTCTTCCAATTCACGAATTCTCTAATTAATTGTGTCTAATTTGCTGCTAATTTTGTCAATTGATTGTCTTCATTTTCGAGGGGGGGAGGTAGAGTCTCAGTTTTTGTCACCCTCGGTAGAGTGCTATGGCGTGATAGCTCACAACAACCTCAAACACTTGGACTCAAGCGATTCTCTTGCCTCAACTTCCCGAGTAACTGGGACTGCAGGCACCCACCACAATGCCCAGCTATTTTTAGAGGCGGGGCCTGGCTCCTGCTCAGGCTGGTCTTGAACTTGTGAGTTCAGGGCAATCCACCTGCCTTGGCCTCCCAGAGTGCTAGGATTACAGGCATGAGCCACTGTACCCGGCCCTGATTGTCTTTATTTACATCATGATTTTTATTTTCATTTTCAGAAGTTTGATGAAGTAATTTTTCACATATGGTTATTCTTTAAAATGTCTTATTTCCTGCACATACTTTCATTTCTTTAAACACAGGAAGCACAGTTCTTCGTATTCAGTGTTCAGCTATACCAAGCCCTAAATTATTTCAGGGTGTCATTCTCCTTTTACTTTTGCTGATTCTCACTTGTGACAATTCATTTCTTCTGTTAACTTCTTTGTGAACTGCTTGCTTTCCTTATGAAATAATTTGAGTAAATTCTTTGCAGTCTAGGACAAACGTGAATTTCTTCACAAAAGATCTATGTTTGCTTTTGCTGGGTATATAGAAGCACTAACAAACCTAGGTCATTTCAAACTTATAACTAGCGGTTTCTCAACTCATCCAGGCAATGTGAGTTGGGACTGCAGGATTCCAACTTCTAGGTTATTTTTTTCCTCCCTGTTCTGCTCAGCACCACCAAGGAAATAGTCTTTATCGTATCCTGGGGAAGTGGACAGGAAAATGATTTAAGTCTTCCTTCACTGAGGATGTATTCCTTTTGGGTATCAATTTAATTGAAAAAGAACTCCTGTTAGACTCCCCATCTTTGATTGGGCCCCAAAGTTGTGTCTTTCACCCCTACATTTTGAGTGGCTTTTGCAAAATTGAAATCCTCAACCTCTACTAGTTCCCCAACTGTCTTCAGGACAAAACTGATTTTAGAACTTCACTTCTCTATGTTCTCATGGTCTTTAGGTTTTATGTTGATAGTGCCTTGCCCTGCAGATCTTTGAGGCTTTTCCCTAGGTAGATGTTTTCTTATCCATCAATTAGTACAGTCATATGTTGCTTTATAACAGGGATACATTTGGAGAAAGACACTGTTGCAATTTCATCATTGTGCAAACATCATAGACTTACTTACACAAACCTGGTCTAGCCTACTACACACCTAGGTCATGTGGTACAGCCTAGAGCTCCTAGACTACCAACATGCACAGCACGTTACTGTACTGACTATTGTAAGCCATTATAACACAATGGTAAGTATTTGTGGATCTAAACATGCCTGCCCATAGAAAAACTATGGTATAAAAGATTAAAAATGGAGCTTGCAGGACTGGAAGTTGGTCTGGGTGAGTCAGTGAGTGAGTGAATTTGAAGAACTCGGGCATTATTGTCCGCTACTGTAGCCTTTATAAACACTGGACAATTAATCTATACTTTTATCTAAAGTTTTTTCTTTCTTCCATAATAAATGAAGCTTAGCTTACTATAAAGTTATTACTTCATTAACATTTAATGTTTGCTAAAATTTTTTCACTCTTTGGTAAGAACATTTAGCTTAAAACAAACACATTTCACTGCTGTACAAAAACATTTTCTTTTTTATATTCTTATTCCATAAACTTTTATCTATTTTGAAAATGTTTGATGTTTTTACAGTTTAGACTTTTTGTTAAAAATGAAAACATTAATGACACATTATCCTGGGCCTACATAGGGTCAGGATCATCAAGACATCACTAGGCGATAGGAATTTGTTGGGGCCATTGTAATCTTATGGGACCACTGTCATATACGTGGTCCACTATTGACTAAAACATTATGTAGTGCATGACTGCTCTCTTTGTTGTTTTCAGCAGTAATAACATGCCAGAAACAGAAAGCCTATATTCCCTCTTTGGTCCACTTTAACATAGCTTCTGGATACACTAAAATTCCTTTCACATAGGTCAGAAAAGATCACCAAGCTGCCATATCCATTTGACATACTTTTCATTTCTATCCAATTCAACCTCTCCACCGTTTCTGACACCTAATTATTCCCTCCCTCTTGGAACCAGTTTTTGGCTCCCACAACATCTCACTTCCCTATACAATACCTAAACGACCATTGCCCAGGGATCTGATCTGGGTCTTTCTTTTCTATATTTCCTCTGCAATCTTAAGCTTCCAATAGGCTCTTTCTTAGCCTATTCAATAGCCCCCTCATTGGATGTTTTCTGCCCACACTTCTCTTGAACCAATCAATTCTTCCCATGGCAACCAAAGTGCATTTTTGAAAATGAAAATTAGATCATGTCATTTTGCCTAGGTAAAATGCTTCAAGTTACTGCATTTGAACTTTAAATTCCAAACTATTCGATATTGCCCATACAACTTTATATGATCTCACTCCTGCCTATATACCCTTAATTGGCCTCTTATATAATGCTATAGACACACAAACTTATTTTGTAGTTTCCTAAATATGTCAAATTATCTCCAACCTCAGATCCTTGACACTTGCTGTCCCTTCTTGAAATGTTGCTTCCATACTTTTTGCATGGTTAAGTCCTTACTCATACTTCATAACTTATCTTGACTGTTACTTTCTCAGGCCTTCTCTCATCATATGTGGTCTCAAAATTAAGGTGGTAAACTAATCCTAGACAAAGAGCTACATACCTCATTGCTATGGTCATCTTCAAAATACTCCCCATGAGAACCTATGCACCAATGCTTGTGCCTAGTCCACCCTTCAGAGCAATTTTGGAACTCTATTACTGGAATGGCCACCAAAGTTGTTGTCATATTACCCTTGATGTCCTGAATGCCATCAAAACATCTTCTTTTCAATATTTCCTTTATCTTCAGGTAAAGAAAAAAGTCATTGGGGGACAAATCAGGAAAGTAGGGAGGGTATTCCAATATAGTTTTGTTTACCAGCTAAAAATCTCCTCACAGACAGTGCTATGTGAGCTGGTGCATTGTTGTGATGCAAGAGACATGAGTAGTTGGCCAAGATTTTTGGTTAAGAGTTTCTTAACTGTTTCTCTATTGATGTCTACTTGGTCTGCTATGCTTCTCACAATCAGCTAACAATTTCAATGCATAATTCAATGAAATTTTGCAATGTTTCTGTCAGTTCTGCTCATTACTGGCCACCCTGACCTCTCTTCATCATTGATGCTTTTTCTCCCCTCAGAAAAATGCTTAATCCATTTGCACACTGCTGTTCTCCTCATGACATTATCCTTATAAACTTTGACTAACATGCCCTGATTCATTTCCACTCTTGCCAAGCTTAACAAGAAATTTTTGAGTATTTGTTCATTGTACAAATTCAAGCTCCAACATTCTCATGAGGGCACACAAAAATATTCAATAATAACGAATACCATTCAACAAGATACTGCCACAAGTCAACGTGAACACAGCTGTGAAACACTGATATACCAAGATTATAAAGCATCACCAAGCTGTTTGTACAGTGCTGCCAATGTAAATACATGGTGGTAAATTCATGAAATTAATTGTGAGAGCTTGTATAATCCAATATAATCTTATTCTTTTTCTTTCTTTTGTAAATTTATCATACTTTATTATTAGTTATTTATTGTTGATTTATTTATTTAAGGTCTATTTCCCCAGTAATATGTAAATGCCAGGAATGTAAAGATCCTATTTGTTTTCTTTCTTCTCTTGGTCCAGTACTTAGCACAGTGTTTGGCATGCTGTGTGGGAGTTTAATAAAAATGCCTTACATGATTGATTCCTCTCTATTTAAGAAGTCCTACATGAGGCCAGGCATGGTGGCTCATGCCTATAATCCTAGCACTCTGAGAGGCTGAGGCAGGTGGATTTCTTGAGTTCATAAGTTCGAGACAGGCCTGAGCAAAAGCAAGACCCTGTCTCTAGTAAAAATAGAAAAACTGAGGCAAGAGGAATACTTGAACCCAACTTGGAGGTTGTTGTGAGTTATGACGCCACAGCACTCTACCCAGGGCAATAGCCTGAGATTCTGTCTCAAAAAAATAAAAAAAAAGAAGTCCTATATGAAAAATGCAATTACAAAAATATAATCATTACCTGTTGGGCATGGAGTTAGAACCAAAAAGTATGAGCTATAAGGCAATAATATTCATACATATGAGCATAAAAATAAGACATACCTGTACATGGACTCATAATGCTTAAGGCCATGTAACCTAGATTATTTTCCCTTGATTAATGTTTAATGACCATAACCTTCCTCAGTAACTTAATACATGGCTTTTTATTATTATTACCCATATTGGTTAAAGGTAAATAAATAATCTCCTACAAATAGTACTTTGTTCTCATGTTGGCTTGGAAGTTTGGTATTTGGAGCTCTACAAACATTTTTCCACAGATCTAACATCATATACAGTGGTTAGGTTCCTTTGATTACTTCATAATGTTTAATCCATAATTTATTTATTCATTTAAAAAATATGAATTGAGAACTACTTTGTGCCAGGAACTTTTCTAGCACTGAGGATACAATAATAAGCACAATAGAGAAAAATTTCTATCCTCATGGAGTTTATGTAATAGAGCAGAAATGAAAGAAGTAAAATATATAGAATGGTAGACAGTTATATATGCTATGGTGAGGAGCAAAGCAGAGTATGGGGGTAGGAAATGGGGGCATCAACATTTTAGCCTGTTATGAGTAGGATTTATTTGTACCCCATACTGTTCTGAAAAAGGATTTGAGGTAAATATCATTTATAGAACCTAATTGTCACAAATAAAATAACACAATTTATATAAGGATAGGCTTTCAAATGAGAAACTTTATCAAAACGCACTTCGTTCCCCACAACAGTAGGACAGGCAGAGAACTGTTTAGGCTCTAAGTCACTGACAAGTTCTCCAAGCCTGGGACAGGGTTTCCAAAGAGGCAGTGGCTAGAGAAGGTAAGAGGCTGAAAGCCATGATGGAAACTCCAGAAAGAAATGAGGACCCAAGCAGGATAGCACACTTCTTCTTGCTGATGATATTAACTCCTATGGACAGCCAATCTCCACTATGCAATTGCTACTAGGCACCATCTTTTGTTTCTACAACTGTAACTATTTCTGACCATGATCTCTCTCCTATTTGACATATTATGGTTATATAACTTTTCCCTTGACAAATATTTAACTTTGAGAGTTTTTTTCTGATAAATTCAATTGTCAATATCATGGGGAAATGGCAGAAAAAGACCATCTTTTTTGGGGGGGGGCAACAGAGCCTCAATCTGTCGCCCTGGGTAGAGTGTCGTGGCATCACAACTCACAGCAACCTCCAACTCCTGGCTTAAGTGATTCTCCTGCCTCAGCCTCCCAAGTAACTGGGACTACAGGCACCTGGCACAATGCCTGGCTATTTTTTGGTTGTAATTGTCGTTGTTTGGCAGGACCAGGCTGGATTCAAACCCGCCAGCTCTAGTGTATGTGGCTGGTGCCTTAGCCATTTGAACTACAGGTGCCGAGCCAAAAGGCCACTTCTTATTTCTCATCACTGTAAAAAGTTATACTAAAGGAATTTAGATAGCCAGTAAACTACTCAGGCTCTCTTTTATATTTTACCTTTATAACTTGGATTATGGCAGGACTTGGGCTGAAAAATCACAAATATTAAAACAAATTGGAATAAGGTTTCAAACAACATCCTTGGCATCATGGTAATGATTGGACAAGGAGGGATAATTGGTTGCCAATATAGAGCAGGCACGATAGAGTGAAGTGAGCAGAATGGAAGGGGTCAACAAAATAACCTTTTTCTAGAGCCACTGCTTCCCACAGCTAGGATGATTATAGTCAGGTAAGGAATGAGCACGTATATCAGCTGAGAGTGTCTATAATAACTGTCTTCTTGGGGAGGTTTTTACTCCTTCTCTAAGAGAAAAATCCTATTTTGAAGCATTTATAAAATTTCACCTGAAAAAAAAAAAAACAGGGTTTTAGTCAGCAAGTGGTAATATTTTTCTAATTAAAATACTCATTGTACTGTCCATTTAAATAAAATAAATTACTTCTCAGGCTCAAGCTATGACTATCAGAGGGAATATTTGAGGAAATTTTCAAACTTAATGTAATTTAGTTATATTCAAAAGTTCATCGAAGTGGAGCACAGTGGCTCACGCCAGTCGTCCTAGAACTTTGGGAAGGCAGGAATTCAAGATCAGCTTGAGCAGCGAGACCTCCATCTCTACAAAAAATAAGACACTTAGTTGGGTGTGGTGATATGAACCTAGTCTCAACTACTAGGGAGACAGAGGCACGAGGATTATTTGAGCTATGATGTTGCCACTACACTCTAGCCAGGGTGACAGAGTGAGACCCTGTCTCAAAAATAAATGAATAAGTAAAATAAAAAAAAAATTTCATTGAATAAAACCTCAAGTTTATGAAAATACAAATAGCAGCATACCATTAAGAACTGTGAGCAAGGCCAGGTGCAGTGGCTCATGTCTATAATCCCAGCACTTTGGGAGGTCAAGGCAGGTCTCACTTGAGGCCAAGAGATTGAGATCCGCTTGAACAAGAGCAAGACCCCATCTCTATAAAAATAAAAAAAATTAGCCAAATATGGTGGTGTGCCTATAGTCCCAGCTAGGGAAACTGAGATAGGAGGATAAGTTGAGTTCAGGAGTTTGAGGTTGCATTGAGCTAGGACACCGCTGCACTCCAGCCCAAGCAACAGAGCAAGACTCTGTCTCAAAAAAGAAATTGTCAGCCGACAGATGTTGGCTAGAAACAATTACTTATATGGCTGTGTGTTTATTTTCATCTTCTTCTATCCATAAATCCTGTTCATAACAAAATCATTGATATATGGCATACTGACATGTAACATAATGATAGACAATAATATCATTGATAAATTTAACAAGTTCAGGGAAAAATTTTGCCTGAGACATGTGTATTGCTTGTTTGATATCCTTCAGGATGTTTTCTCATGTAAACCAGAGTGAGAGTTACAATCAAAATCTTGCTTAAATCTTTGCCATCAATTTCCTAATCTGAATCACTATGAGACAAATCAGTAAATGTGGTTTTTTGTCCTTTTATGTTTTATTTCTTTTTTTTGGGGGGGGGCCGGGGGTGGGTTTGAATATCCGCCCTCCAGTATATGGGGCTGGCACCCTACTCCTTTGAGCCACAGGCGCCGCCGTCTATGTTTTATTTCTTCATCAAATACAAAGTCAAGTTCTTCTCATGCTGTTTCTTTCGGAGGATGTAGTTGATGGCTTATCAGGTACAGATGTTGATTCCTTTAATTCACTGTGTATAGGTGATGTCTTTTTATTTCTATTAAAGCGTTGTGGTCTGAATGTTTGCGTCCTTCTCAAATTCATGTGTTGAAATCCTAATTGCTAATGTAATGGTATTAAGAGGTGAGGCCTTTTGGAGGTGAATAGGTTATGAGGCAGAACTCTCATGAATAAGATTAGTACCCTTAAAAATGAGTTCCAAGAAAGATCCCTGGACACAGTGAGACAACACCATCTGCGAACCAAAAAGCACGCCCTCACTAAATAGCACATCTGATAGCACTTTTTTTTGGACCTTCTCACCTCTAAAACTATGAGAAATAGATTTCCATTGTTCATAAGATATCCAGTTTATGGTATTTTGTTATAGCAGCCTTAAGGGACTGAGACACTAAGGCTCCAATTCCAGATTAGGAGAACTGGTAGACAAACCTCTAGGCATTCCTAGAAGATTATTTGTTTTAAGTATGTTCTGTGGACTCAGTGGACTTAGAGAATATGGGATAGACTCTGTATGGGAGTGAAAGTCTTGGCCTGGTATGAATTCTAAGCAATCAGTCAATTGAGAAAAGTCTGTTTGTGGTACACTCAGTAGGAGAACCAGGGATTGGCCATTTGTCTGGTTCTATCTTTTCTTTCATGCTCTCATCCATAATTTCCATTTCTGTGCTATCATTCAGGGCCTTTAAAATGAGATTAAGGTTTATAGTGAGAGCCTGAACATGGTAGAAATCAGCAGTCAGGTAAGTAGGTGAGAGACCATGTTCATAAATCTTTCTCCTAAGATACTCCTACTCCAAATTTTCTATACTGAAGTAGTATTCAATTTTGGCGCTTAATATACTCTTTGTACAATGCTTCTTCCACAGGATACACCTGTATGCCTGCAGTATCCTCATAGTAATACATTATCCTGGTCTTACCTTCTGTTTGAAATGGTTGATTAGTCTTTTCACCATGTTCTTGATAATCATATGAATAATTAGATTTGAAGATGTCCTCTGCTTTGTTCTGTTCTCATCTTTGGCCTGGCCTCTTCCTTGCCCTCTAGAACTTACCACCCTCACTTACA
>NW_003852504.1:6314144-6315397 GCF_000181295.1 Otolemur garnettii | reverse complement strand
TTGAGCGATAGGCGCCGAGCCTGGAAACTTTCTTGATCATCTCTCTTTTCTCTGTATCACCTCCAATTTTGTGTATCATTTTGCTTATTGTTATGTGCTGATTTATTTGGTTCAGGTTCCAGGATTCTGTGAAATGTTCCAGGATCCTGGGTATTTCTTTAATATTGGGTCTTATATCACCTAAGTGGAGTGGTACCCACTTGAGCTTATTACTGCTCTTTCCTTAATTACTTGCCAGAGCCTCTTCTTCACAGATATTGTCACAAGAGTCATCTAATTTTATTTCTCAGTTTGCACAAGAGTCATCTAATTTTATTTCTCAGTTTGCTCTCATTATTGATTCTCTTTTCAATCTTCTCTTCTTTTTCTTTTCTGTTTTGTGGTTTCGTATTCCTTAGGTAATGACGCTCTGACATCCAGTGTGTGCCAATTCCCTTGATAATGATCAATTTGCTGTATCACTGAAATCACCAACCTCAAATTGATATTCTTGAGTTTTTCTGTTTTTTTAGTTTTGGGGAAATTGAGCTCAGTTCCTGCCTTTGCCAGATCACCACTCATGGTGGCTGACAAGCCAATCTGTGTGCTACTGGCCTGAGAGCCCCATCCCTGAGTTATTTTATGTATGTGATGGGAAGTAGGATTCTCACTTAATTCTTTATTCAGTTGTCCCAGCACCACTTGTTGCAAAGATTGTTCTTTCCTATTTGAATTGTCTTGGCGCTCTCATCAAAAATCAATTGACCTACTCAGATCAGGAACAAGGCAAGGTTGCCCATTGATTCCATTGCTCTTTAACATTGTAATGGAAGTTTTAGCCATCACAATCAGGGAAGAAAAAGCGATTAAAGGTATCCATATAGGGTCAGAAGAGATTAAACTTTCACTCTTCACAGATGATATGATTGTATACCTGGAAGATATCAGGGATTCTACTCCTAAACTCTTAGAAGTAATCAAGGAATACAGCAGCATCTCAGGTTACAAAATCAACACTCACAAATCAGTAGTCTTCATATACACCAACAGCAGCCAAGCTGAAAAAACAGTCAAGGACTCTATCCCGTTCACAGTAGTGCCAAAGAAGATGAAATATTTGGGAGTTTACCTAACAAAGGACGCGAAAGATCTCTATAAAGAGACCTATGAAACTCTAAGAAAAGAAATAGCTGACAATGTTAACAAATGGAAAAACATACCATGCTCATGGCTGGGAAGAATCAACATTGTTAAAATGTCAATACTACCCAAAG
>NW_003852504.1:6310132-6311260 GCF_000181295.1 Otolemur garnettii | reverse complement strand
GCCTTAGCCACTTGAGCCACAGGCGCTGAGCCAACCTTGAACTCTTGAGCTTAAGGGATTCTCTTGCCTCAGCCTCTCAAGTAGCTGGGACTACAGGCACCTGCCATAACGCCCAGCTATTTTGTTGTTGTTGTTGTTGCAGTTGTTTAGTTGGCACGAGCTGGGTTTGAACCCACCACCCTTGGTGTATGTAGCTGGCACTGTAACCACTATGCTACAGGCCAAGAATTCTACCAAAAATTTAACTCCAATTCGGCATAATTCCATCTAGAAAACCAAAAGGGTGGGGACACTTTCTAATTTATTTTATGAAGTTAGTATGTGTATTACCTCTGACAGTACCCCAGCAGAGGAAGGAAGGGAACACCTCATTACTGCTAGACCTGACAAGTTCAAGTTCTCCATGTGGTCTCCACTGATACCACATTGTAGGGGGGAGAAGCATATTATGAGTCAGCAGAGATGAAAGCCCTGGCTCCTGACTTGGCATTCTCTGACACCACCCTGGCAGGGTGTTGCAGCACCTCCTTACTGCCTTCCTAGTGTGGAATTCTAAGCTCCCCACTCAGCATTTGTTGATGTGGCTGGGGGTGGGGCCAGGCTGCGGTTTCTGGCTGGAGTACAGTAGTTATTGCAAAATGTTTTCTTTCTTATTAGTCTACCTTTTTCATGATCCTTGGCTAGAGAGCATAGATTTTTAATGGGATTTTTTTTTTTTTTGTCTGTTCCTGGTGGCATTTCTGGGTTGCTAGTTTCTTCATCCTCATGTCTGGGATATATAACAAAAGCCAGGGAACTCAATACCATATTGTTCTTTGTGTCTTAAGGTCCCTAGCCAATCTGGTCTATCTTCTCTTCATCTTTCAGAGTCTTCTTATGTTTGTTTCATATATAATGTACAGAATTTTAGTTGTACCTAGAAGGAAAAGTAAAGAAAATTATGTCTACTCCCTATCTTGGAAGAGGAAGGCTTCTTGATAAGTTTTCTTTTTCACAGTGGCTTAAAATGATATTTATATTTGTTTTTATATTCAGAAATGCAAATATACAAACTACAAAAATATACAAAATAATATATTTGTATGTATAATATGCAAAATTACAAATAATTTAAATAAATTTTGTTTT
>NW_003852504.1:6304300-6309106 GCF_000181295.1 Otolemur garnettii | reverse complement strand
CTGATGGATTTGCCCCTGTAGGTCAATTGGTGCTTACTCCTGACAGCTTGCAGAATCTTTTCTTTTGTCTTGACTTTGGATGAGTTTGTCACAATGTGTCTTGGAGAAGCTCTATTGGAGTTGAGGCTACCTGGGGTCTAACATCCCTCTGAAAGGAATGTGTCAGAATCTTTGGTGATATTTGGGAAATTTTCATTTATAATATTCTTTAGTATGGCTTCCATTTCTCTGGGGCATTCTTCTCCTTCTGGGATGCCTATAACTCGTATGTTTGAATGCTTTATTAAGTCCCATAATTCTGTCAGTGAATATTCTGCTTTCTCTCTCTTCTTTTCTGCCTCATTAACTATCTGAGTTATCTCAGGAGCTTTGTCCTCTACCTCTGAGATTCTTTCTTCTGCATGGTCTAATCTGTTATTGATACTTTCTATTGCATCTTTAAGTTCCCTAGTTGACTGCTTCAGTTCCTTCAACTCTGCCATATCCTTTCTATATTCTTCATATCATTCATCTCTTATTTGATTCTATTTTTGGATTTCCTTTTGATTATTTTCCACTTTCTCAGCAAGTTCCTTCATTGTTTTCATTATCTGTATTTTTTTTTTGAGGTAGAGCCTCAGGCTATCACCCTGGGTAGAGTGCTGTGGCATCACAGCTCACAGCAACCTCAAACCCCTGGGCTCAAGCGATTCTCTTCCCTAAGCCTCCCAAGTAGCTGGGACTACAGGCACCCACCACAACGCCTGGCCATTTTTTGGTTGTAGCTGTCATTGTTGTTTGGCAAGACTGGGCTGGATTCAAACCTGCCAGCTCTGGTGTATGTGGCTGGCACCTTAGCCACTTGAGCTACAGACGCTGAGCCTATTGTCATCTGTATTTTAAATTCCCCTTTCGTCATTTCTAATGTTTCTTTATTGGCGGAATCCTATGTGTTAGCTACCCCTTGGGGGGGGGGTAGCTCTGGACTGGTTTTACATGTAGCCAGGAATTTTCTGTTGATTCTTCCTCATGAGTGTTTTCTTTTATGTTTCCTTGCTCTAATTTTCCTTTCACTTCCTCTTGCTTTTTAAGTTACTGTGCCTCTGGCCTAAGGTTTTGATGAGTCCTTTTGGTATAGGACCAGAAGGCTAGATGAGAAGATTGAAGAGCAAGAAGGGAAAAAAAGATTTAAAAAGAGAGAGAGAGAAAGAAGAGGGAGTGAGTAAAAGGGAATATTGACAAAAAGAAGAGAGGCACAAAAAGAGGGAGACAGGAGTAATATAGGTGTACAGTAGGGTACTTTTTTCCAACTTAAAAAAACCCCAACCTCTGGGGAAGTGGGTTGGGTGGCTCCCTTGAGGTCAGCATCTCTCTGTTGAGACACAGTACCCCACCTCCACCAAGTAGAGAGGAAAGACAAAAATACTATAAATCAAACCAAAACAAACAAACAAAAAACCTTATGAGATAAAATTGGGGGAAAAACAAAATAATAGGGGCAGAAACACTAGCAAAAATGAAGTTCTAATTGTTAAAGAAGGCAACAATGGAAAATCATATTTAAACTAGAAAATGATGAAAGAAAAGGAAAAAAGGGAAAATGTTGAAATAAAAAAATGAAAACAAAGCATATAAATCTTGCTGAATATTGTCTGGGCAACAGGTGATCTTCTGGAGTATGAGACGTTAATCACAATGCTGATACAGCTGTATAAGATGGAGACTGGAGGCCTCTGCTGATTTCTCAAACTCTACAGAGTTAAGAGCCTAAATCTGTCCTCAGCCTGCTTAAAAGACACTTTAAACTGTTAACCTTGGCTAAACAGAAGTTTTCCTGGGAAAGTACTTGTTGCTGGGATTTCTCCTGATGTGGCTGCCCATTATCCAGTGCTCCAAAACTGGTCTCACTCTATGCCCCTGAGGGTCAAGGCTATGAGGCAGCCCTGTTAACTGCCAAACACTGAAACCTCTGCTCTTCCCCAGCATCTCAGTCTCTGCCTTTGCACTGCTCAGTCATTAGATTACTCACCCAAGCAAGGTGTCCCTGCCTGATCCTCGCTCTGAGACCCTGAGGCAGGGCCTGCAGGGGCAGTTCTCCCACAATGGCTGTGCAGTTGGCCCACAGCCAAACAATATTAGCTCCCTTAAGGCTCCGCGGCTCCATCCAAGGCCCTAGACAATGCTTAAAGTCATCCACACTCTTGCCCAAGTTCTCCCAAGGTAATTCAACCAAGTGCCCAAGTCCAAAAAAAACAAAACAGCCCACAGGTAAGGTCTTCCCTGTTTGCAATCTCACTGCTGCTGTAGTTACCAATATGGGTGACCTCCAACAGAAAGAATGCAAACAACCACTTGACAGTTCTCTACTGCTTTTGTCCTCCTCATGGGGTCCAGAAGTCTCTTGTATCCCTTCCAAAGGGATGTTTCTGGGCAGATTGCACCAGCCAGAGATGCCTGGAGTCTTTGCTCCCCAATCTTATCATGCCCAGTTGCAAAGAAGCTGTTACCCCACCACCATCTTGTTCCTCCCTCAAGATAGAAGAAATGAGATCAAATTGTGCATGATTTTTTTTATCAAACATTTTATTTTTTTAATTTTAAAATATTGCAGGGGTTCACACATTTTGGTTACATCATATTTTTGTATATTTCAGATGAAAGCTACAAGTGTGCCTTTTACACAGAATGAGTGCATTATACTCATATATAACAAATAGAAAAAGATACATAGTAAGAAGGTAGATGTAAAGTCAAGCATATCAATAATCACATAAAATTATAAATGATTAACACACCCCAATTAAAAGGCAAGATTTAACTGTATGCCAATTTCAAGAAATTCACTTTAAACGTAAAGTCACCAGTAGGATAAAACTAAATGTTTGGATAAAGATATACCATGCTAACTCTAATCAAAGGAAAGCCAAAGCAGTTATATTAATATCAGACAAAGTAGAGTGCAGAGTAAAAACTATTATTATGGGTAAAGAACAGTGTTTCATAATGATAAAGGGGTCCATTCTTCATGAGAATGGAGGAAGCTTAAATATTTATGTGCCTCATAACAGAGTTTAAAATTACAAGTAGCAAAAAAATAGAACTAAAAGATAGAATTATATGAAAAAATACACAAATCCACAATGATAGTTGGAGACTTCAGCACCCCTCTCTGAACAAATAATAGGAAAGGTAAATAGATCATTAAGGATATCGAAGATCTGAAAAACACTATCATCTAATTGACACTTGCAGAATGCTCTACCACCCAACAACATATTCCTTTCAAGCACACCCATTGACTAAAATAGGACATATTCTGGGCCATAAAATAAGTCTTAATGAATGTAAAAGTATTCAAACAAAGTACTTTTTCTAACTGCAATGGAATTAAATTAGAAATCAATAACAGAAAGACATGGGGGATATGCCTTAAATATTTAAAAACAAAGTAATACACTTCTAAATGATGCATTCTTCAAGTGGAGGTCCAAAGAACTTTAAAACTATTTTGAACTAAATGAAAATGAAAACACAAGATGTCAAAATTTGGGATAAACAGAAAAAAAAAAGAGTGCTTAGAGGAAAATTTAGAGCACTAAATGCCTATGTGAGAAGAGAATCCAGTTCTAAGTTCTCAAATCAATGACTTCAACTTAAAAATCTAGAAAACAGAGAACAAACTTCACCTAAGTAGGCAATTAAAGATCAAAATAGAAATAAGTAAAATAAAAAATATATAAACAATAGAGGGGCTTGGCACCTGTAGCTCAGTGGCTAGGGTGCCAGCCACATACACTGGAGCTGGTGGGTTTGAACCCAGCCCAGGCCTGCCAAACAACAATGACAATGACAACAGGTGGCAGGTGCCAGGAGTCTCAGCTACTTGGGAGGCTGAGGCAAGAGAATCCCTTACGCCCAAGAGTTTGAGGTTACTGTGAGCTGTGATGTCACAGCACTCTACCAAGGGTGACATAGTGAGACTCTGTCTCAAAAAAAAAAAAAAAAGAAAAAGTTGAATTATGGTAACATTACAGAATTAATCAGTATAATTCAGCATGCCAACAACCAAAAAAGAAAAAATTATATATGATTATCAAAATAAATGTAGAAGAAATATTTGACAAAATCCAATTTCCCTGTCTGATAAAACTCCTCAGCAAATCAAGAACAGAAGGAAACTTCATTCACCTGATAAAGGACATTAATAAAAAACCTACATCTGATACACTCAGTGGCAAAAGACTGAATTCTTTCCTTTTGAGTCTAGGAAAAAGGTTCTCTCCATTTGTATTCTACATATTTCTAGAGGTTCTAACCAATGCAATAAGGCAAGAAAAAGAAATTAAAAAATTCTAGATTGTGAAGAAAAAAGTATGACTGTTTTTACTCTCTAAGACATAATCATCTTTGTGGAAAATCCTATGTAATTGAGAAAAATGTTACTAAAACTAATAAATGAGCTTAGCAAGGTTGTGGGATCCAATATCAATATCCAAAAATTAATTGTGTTTCTATACACTAGCAATGAACAGTATTTCACATTATTAACTTCCAATGTGTCACAGAGCTTAGTCTAAAATAATCCATAATCCTAAAACTATAAAAATTCTAGAAGAAAACATTGGAGAACATCTTTTATTGAACTTGAGTTAGGCAAAGATTTGTTAGATATAATACCAAAGCACATCCATGAAAGAACAAATTTATGAACTGAGCTTCATCAAAATTAAAAATTTTTGCTTTTCATGATCTTGTAATTCCTCTACTAGGTATATATCCAGAAGACCAAAAATCACACTACAATAAAGATATTTGTATCAGAATGTT
>NW_003852504.1:6301531-6302888 GCF_000181295.1 Otolemur garnettii | reverse complement strand
AAAAAAAAAAAAAAAAAAAGAAACAAAAAAAAACCACCTTAAATCCACAAAATAATCTATAGTGTCACAAAGCAGGCCAGAGGTTTTCTGGGGATGGGGTGAGCAGGAGGAAGGGATTACCAAGGGTCAAGAAGAAACTTTTATGACTGATGGTTATCATGAGCAATGGTTTCATGAGTGCATACATATGACAATAATTATAAACTGATATACTTGTTTAATGGACAAATAAAAATCAAAAATATTTATGGTACACAACATGAGGTTTTTAAATATGTATACATTGTGGAATAGCTAAGTTAAGCTAACCACCATATGCATTACCTCACAAAGTGTACTTATTATTTTTGTGGCGCAAACATTTAAAATCTGCTCATTTAGTGCTCGCTTCGGCAGCACATATACTAAAATTGGAACGATACAGAGAAGATTAGCATGGCCCCTGCACAAGGATGACACGCAAATTCGTGAAGCGTTCCGTATTTTTTTCCAAACTGCATATAGAAGTAACACACTGTATCCTATGAGAGAATTAATGTACACAATTATGATCTAATAAAAAAAATGAAAAAAAAAACTGCTCATTTAGTAACTTTCAAGAATACAATACATATATTGCTTTAACTATCGTCACCATATTGTAAAACAGATCTCTTGAACTTATTCCTCCTGTCTAGCTGAAATATTGTATCTTTTGTCAACATCTCCTCCCCACCCCATCCCCCCTGCGCCTGGTAACCACCATTCTATTCCCTGCTTCTATGAGTTTGACTTTTTTAGATTCCATAATAAATGAGATTGTGTGGTATTTGCCTTTCCGTGAATGGTTTATTTCCCATAACATAATGTCCTCCAGGTTCATCCATGCTGTGGCAAAAGAGAGGATTCTTCCTTTTTAAGGCCGAAGAGTATTCAATTGTGTAGGCATACCACATTTTTCTTCATCCATTCATCTGCCCATGGATATTTAGGTTGACTCTATATCTTGGCAATTGTAAATGATGCTGTAACAGATATGAGAGTGCAGATATGTCTTCGACATGCTACTTTTGAAATAATACGCTTTTAACATGTACAGTTCATTTTATGTCATTTGTACCTAAATAGAGCTGTTAAAAAGTATTTTCAAAAGAGGAGTAAGAATATCGAGCATCTGGACAACCTGTAGGATAAGAGAGCATTAGTCTCTAAGAAGCATGTGTATATTTTGAAAACAAAATATCATTTTGTTGTATTGCCATGATTGGTTTGTAGTAACATTTATTTTTGAATTTCAAATAGCACTGAGGAAAGACATGACTTTTTAGACATATCAAAAAAGAATCACTGGCTTTTGGCACCTGTGGCTCAGTGGCTA
>NW_003852504.1:6295280-6300424 GCF_000181295.1 Otolemur garnettii | reverse complement strand
GAGGATGAACTTCTAAAAAATGTTTTCCTGGATATTTGTATTTCTTTAAAGAAGCACTTTGCTAAAGCGATTTGGAAATGAATGGATTATATATGCCACTCTAAGGGAACCCAGCTATTCAGTAAATGAAATACACTTCCACCTTACTTGCACTTTAAGAAAATCAAACTTTTCTGTTCCTAATAGACGTGTTAAATGTATAAAGACAAGAACAATGGAAATACGACTTTCTGTCATTTAAGAAATAGACCAATGATCTGTAATGTGCCGTGGCCAGTAAAACATATGGTGGGAATTAAGATTTTCAGAGGGATAGAAAGGACGGCTTGTTTCTTTCACTGGCTAAAAGGTTATGACCCACCATGCACCACGTGACCTGTCAGGACCTACTGACCCACCAATTATCCTGTGGAAAATGGAACTCACTAACTCTTCCTAAATTTCACCCAAATCTGCAGCTCCTGCTGTGTTCCCCATCTCTGTTAAAGGCATCACATCTACCCAGTCAGGCAAGCTCCAAATCTGGGGGTTGTCACCATTTCTTTCTCTGCCCCAGGCAGCTGCTCCCCGCCCTCACCCTTTTCATTGAGCCTTTGTGAGGAGAAAACAAGGTAACACGTGTAGAAGTGCCCGGCACAAAGGCCTAGGAGCAGTGGTCAGGAAAAGGGATTTTACTCTTTCATCTTTCAGAACACACTCAAAAAACAACAGCACAATTTAGAAAAGCAATGTCCTGTTACCCATGATCTACAGCTTTCCACACTGTTCACCTTGGGCTTCTGCCCGACTTCAATCATATACCTGAAGGAATTGGTGTGTAAGACACTTACCATTCACTAGGCAGGAATAATGGAGTTGGCCATGTGGAACATATTAATTGAAAAACACCCTAATCTTTTTACTCTATAAACAGAAAGGATGCTAATGATTTCTTCTCTTCTTACAGATCAGTATTATTTTAAACTTTGGTTTGGAAGGAAAATTAGATGGACTGCTCTCAGAAAGATTTGGGAGGGGAGGTCACATGAAGGCAAAGGCAGCATGGCTAAGTGGTTGTGCAAAGTGAAATAAAAATCTCCACTCACCACCTCCTGACCTAGTTATAGGTTATCAGTATCTCCTCTACTGCAAAGCATATTTCTGGCCCATGTCTTCCACCACCTTCTGTTGGTGGGTGCTCAGTGACTACAAATTCACTTTAATATATTATCCTCAGCAAAACATAATTAAGGACAAAAATGGACTGCTTCTAAAAATAATATTGTGCGTCTAAAAAGAAAATATTATGAGGTTTGGATTATCTGCTGTTTCGGATTATCTCTGCCACTGCTCTAGAGGGTCGAATTTCCTCTGCAGCTTAGGATTCCTTGAAAACATGTGTTTAGTTATAAACATAAGTCTCTCTGGGGAATCTCCAAATGGGAATGTTTCTCTCCTTTGTGAGTGAGAAATGCATGTATTTCCTTTGACACAAAGGAGAGCATTAAGGCTTGCCAATTTGCAGATAATTTCAAAATGTGTTCTAACCCCCAAACTTTTACCAGTCAGCAAAAATTTTTCTAGCATCTGGCAATGAACATGAGTCAACTCAAGAAATTCAGTTCTTAACTACTGGGGTGCTTTGTATTTTCAAGTGTTAATCAAATGAAAAGTGGTGTTTCAATTAGAAAAGTAAGAATACCTCTCTTTCGCACTCCATTCCCCTAAAACACCCAGCCGCTTCTCTGGGATTAACCACTCTTAGTAATTTATTAAAAATAATTTTAGAAATAACCTCCCAAATATATGTGCCGAGAGGTATATTTATCCTTCCGTTTTTTACATAAATGGAAGTATATTATTCATCTTGTCCTACATGGTTTTTCAGTTGCTCTATCTTGGAGTCTGTTTTATATCAGGAGATTCACACACACATACACACACACAATTTCCTTTACCAATATCATAGTATTCCATTGTGTAGCCACGCATTAATTTTTTAGCTAGTCCTTATAGATCTATAGGTTGTTTCTAAGTTTCCTTTCTACGACAAGAAATTTTGACACCACCTTCATCTCCCCTTTAAAATGAAAAATGTAAAAGATATGCAAAAGTAGAAAGTAACATAATGCTCTCCCACCATTAGCAGAACCCAACTAACTCATTCATACCCCTCCACGCCCCCTGTGGGATGATTTTGAGGCAACTTCCTTCCATAAATATTTATTTATGTGTATCTATTATAAGGACTCTTTTTGAAAACACATACCATTACCATACCTAGACCATCAAAAAGAATTTATTTATATCAATAACATCCTGTGTTAAGTTTGCCTTATGGACTATTGTTTAGAACTGGTATATTAAAATCAGAATCCAAACAAGGTCCACCATACACTGCATTTGACTGATATGCCTCTTAAGTCTCTTTTATTTTTTTCAGACAGAGTCTATGTCTCCCTCGATAGAGTGCTGGGGCGTCACAGCTCACAGTAACTTCAAACTCTTGGGCTTAAGCGATTCTCTTGCCTCAGCCTCCCAAGTAGCTGGGACTACAGGTGCCCACCACAAAGCCCAGCTATATTTTTGTTATCGTTGTCATAGTTGTTTAGCGGGCCCTGGCCAGGTTTGAACCAGCCAGCCTCAGTATATGTGGCCAACTCCCTAGCTGCTGAGCTACAGGCACCAAGCCTCAACACTTATCTTAAGCATTAGTTCTGTGCCAAGCATGTGGACGGATCCAGTGATAGACTAAGACCAACAAGGTCTTTGTACTAAGGAGCTTATAGTTCAGTAAGGGAGGTGAGACACTTAATTAAAATGTAATTAAAATTTAGAGGAGGGAGAGGTCACTTCAGCTGCAGGGACCAGAAGCTGGCATTTAAAGTCAGCCTTGAAGAACGGATAAGTTCTAGAAAGGCTTATCAGATGGGGATCACATCCCCAAGGCAGGAAGGGTGTGAGCCAAGCCTGGAGATGAAGAACGTACAGAACATGGACAAGGAGTTCTGAGAAAGTCGTTTGGGTTGTGGAGTCGATAAAGAGGAAATCTACATTATGGCAAAGAGTGAAAGGCCCAACAGGTGTTGTTTTATAAAAAATCCTATCACTTGGGTCTTTCAAATAGCAGTCACTATGGCATGTTACCATTATATCTTTCTAAACAATCTCTGATGATTTTATGTGCATTTAATGAATAGCAACCAAATGAAGTTTCTATTATGTTCCACATAGACTAAATAATGAAGAATAAAGTAGAGGAAACCACATTTCTTTCTTCCTTAATCAAAGCTAAATGGCATTGTGGCACAAAGAGTTTTGTTTTTTTTAAATTACAATTTAGAGTAACAACTTGAGAAAAAATTTATAATCACACCAAATTACAGGCTCAGTGAATTTCTCCCCATTGTGATTGGCAAAAAGAAATATCCACCATCTTAGAAAGCTGGAATTCTTTGGACAACAAAATACAGCAACAATCAGTGTTTTCTACTGCTAGATAAGATTCATTTCAAAGAATAGGTAGCCTTTGAAGCAGTGCTGCCCAGTAGAACTTTCTGCAATAGTGGAAATGTTCTACATCTTCTATCTTCAGTACAGAAGCCACTAGCTATGTGTGGCTACTGAGCATTTGAAATGCAGCTAGTGAAACGGAGGAACTGAATTTTCACAAACGGTATTCAATTGTCGTTAATTAAATTGTAAATATAAAATAGTCCTACGTGGCTAGTGGCTTGTGATGCAACATTTAGCTAAAAACTGTTATTAGTTTCTTCCTGAAAGATTGAGTTATTGATTAAAATAGCATACCCCAATACGGACAGCATGGACTCACAAAGCATTTTTAAGTTCATGCTACAATAAGCGTGAGATGTAGTCTGGAGCAACAGAATTTTCACATCCAGAGAATTCCACTTGTAGTCAGAGGCAATAGCAATACTTCTTTTGACGAAAAATTTACTGGGCTCTATTCTTTTCACAGTGGCAAGCATGCATACGTCTGCTGCACAACATACTTTAAAGCACAGATAAAGATCAAAACTCTTAAGTGGTAATAATCAAGCAGAAACAGTGCAGCTCAATTTGAGTTTAACTAAGTTGGATTTTCTTTTTCTACAAGCATCTTAAAGGCTAACCCCTCTGGATGTTTCATGCAGTGGAAATATGCCTTAAGTTATTAAGCAAGAGTCCCTTTTGCAGGCTTTTTAAAATGGAATTTCAGATTCATTAGAACAAAAGGATGCACTTTTCTCGACCTTAGGAGCTTGTGACTATTCGGAGATGAAAAGAGTAGTGACACTAAGGAAAACTATTGTCCAGAAAAATAAGCCTCTCCAAGGGGCACCAGGAATCCACAATAAAATCCCTGTTTCCAAGAAAATCCAGGCATTTCCATCAAAAAAGCCTGGAAAGATAAATAGAATGTCCTTATAAGCCACAGGTTTTTAATAATACAAAATGTCTAAGTCCAGGGTAAACAAAGAGCTAAGAAAAACTAACATCTACTAACCCAAGTTTCTCAAGACCCAGGTCGTGACCTCAAGCCTGATCACAAGGTATTTTCAAAAGAACTGCTTTTCCTGCGCCTGAGATGAGTTTATTTTGTGAAACTTATTTGTCTACCGAGCTCTACAACTGCAGAGCATTTTAGAGCCAGGTGAATTATGATGGCTTTTTCATTTCACAACAATGAGAAATGGGACTTGGGGGCTAATTCAAAAACGGGTGTCCATGTCCTCCACGCAGCAACCAGAACAGGCTGGTATGGTGAATGTGAAGTTAACATTTATTTTCAACTTATTGTTATCCTGATGCTTTGGTTCCCTTTCTCACCTGATTTTCCAAAAGTGATTACTGAAGCTTTTCAAAACTGTGAATTCTTCATCTTCAATGCTTTCTGAATGAGCTATTTAAGTATTGTTCTTTCCAATTTCAACCCTCTAGGAGGCACAAGTCAACAGATCGCTCTTCCCTTTGTTGCACAAACTATTTAAACTTGCTGCTCTACCACATCCTTTCTCTGACCGGCTGACTTCCAGGAACTAACCTGTGGTTTTGAAAACAGAGTATTTTCCATAGCGGGCTGTATTAGTTATTACTGACATTATTCGTGTATTCTGATGGTGTGCCTTGGGGCTTTTACAATGGGTTGCAAAAAAAAAAAA